>NC_068984.1:30987343-30990852 GCF_001194135.2 Octopus bimaculoides
TTACATAATATCGAGGTCTCTTTCTTTCTTTCGTTGTCTTACCGTTTCTATCAATATATATATCATCATCATCATCGTTTAACGTCCTCTTTCCATGCTAGCATGGGTTGGACGATTTGACTGAGGACTGGCAAACCAGAAGGCTGCACCAGGCTCCAATCTGATCGGGCAGAGTTTCTACAGCTGGATGCCCTTCCTAATGCCAACCACTCCGAGAGTGTAGTGGGTGCTATTACATGCCACCGGCCCGAGGGCCAGTCACACGGTACTGGCAACAGCCATGCTCAAAAAGGTGTTTTTTACATGTCACCTGCACGGGAGCCAGTCCAGCGGCACTGGCAATGATTTTCTAAATGTGCCACCAGCACAAGTGCTAGGAGGCAGCATGTATGTAATTATGTATATGTATATGTATCAGTAGGTTGCTCTTCTGGGATACATGGCATGAATATATGGTACTAATTTTATGATCATTTCTTGAAATTGCATTGATTTACTGTCAATATTAAAGGTATTCAATCTCTTATTCATGACCTCCTTTATGTGAATTATTGTAGCTTAGGTGCTTATACAGCTGAACATATGCAAATTCTTATGGATTATATTTCTACATCTTGTGAAGTATTTGGGCTCGGCATTAGCAGGGACATGACTAATGTTCCAGCTCATGTCAGGAATAAGTCCTGATGTCAATTTCTTCAACTAAAAACCCTTTAATGTGGTGCTCCAGCATGGCCTCAGTAAAATGCCTAAGACAAGTAAAGAAATAAAAAGAAGAATAGTTGTTTCATTTTAATTTCTGTATTTAGAGAAAAAAAACGGAAAAAGAAAGGAACAATGAAATTTAGAAATGTACATATAGCATATAAACTAAATAAAATGTTAATTATTTAACCTTCTGTAGTTTATATTTGTTCATTCAGGGAAGAAAATGTAATGTAATTATTGACTTTATTTGTTTATCTCTCTCCCTCTCTCTCCATCTTTGAAAGTTATTCTTTTTCAGAAACAATTTAAAAACTGTATATTGCTAATATATGATAAACAGATGTGTCTGACTTCCTTTCGAACATCAAAATTGCAGTTGACTAATAGCAGACTTTGAAGAAATACACATAGAGGGCTTAGATTAATCCAAATACCGTGATGAAGGAAGTGTTTCTGTACCTTATCAAAGAGTGGCAAAAATAAAGACAAAGATTCCTATTGATTTGGTTTCATACAAATAAATGATGTGGGACTGCAATCATGGATTGATGTATAGTGAGGTGTGGAGTGACAGGAAGGCTGTGAGAGACATAACATGAAAGGACCATGCCAAAACTATGAAGTGAACAGGAGGGGCTAGAGGTGAATAGGGAAAGTAAAAGGGTTCAAATTTAGGTGAAAGAGGAAGTGATGTTTAAGTTAAGTTAGAATGAAAAGCAGAACAAAATGCAGACTGAATCTTTGTGGTTTTTGTCACTACTTACAGTTTTGTTCGAATTGTTTTCAAATTTAGTATATGGATTAAGTTTTGTATACTAATTATGAAAATGGATTTCATTTTTCCTATGAATCCATAATTAAAAAGTTATTAACCTTTAAAGTTTGCAGAATTTGTATATTCATATATAAAATACAACAATTAGCCACCATTTTTGATGGCACGGATCCAACTAGTTTATTTTATAAAATTCTAGAGTTTATTACAAATATTCATTCTTGAATTTTTGAAAGGAATAAATGTCTATTTTAAGCAATGTTTTCACTGTTATTTCTAGCAACTCTTGTTGGTTTGCTTGTTCATAGCTTTTAAATATTCAATTTCCTCGCGAATGTTTTAATGTTAATTTCATTCATGTATATTTAAATGTTTTGACTGTTGTTTCTAGCAATGTTTTGACATGCCAATGTGTGCGGCTCCACCCCACCCACCCCCCGATTATGGAAGAGGCAGTGAACGCACTGTTTTTTGATTGGCGGAAAATTCTGAAAATTATCAAATTTTAAACACCTGTAACATTTTTGCAAAGCTTTTCTGGAATAAATGAATAGCAAATTTGGATTCAGCATCAAAGATTACATCTATATGATACATCAAAAATTATTCTAATGATAATTGTAAACAGCAATGAAAACCACAAAGATCCTGCAGACCTATCATTAAGGATCACTCTGACGGTTCCATCTTTTTTGTATATCTAAGCTGACACTATCCAAGATGAACTTCCAGTTCTTTAAGATGTTAAGACAGAATTCATATATTTGGTTGCTATTTCTAGGAAACAAAGCAACCACATAGAGATTGACGAATTTTCCTTCATGAAAGTTGAAATATGTGTTGAAATAACAAAATAAAAGAAATAAATATAAACATTTATTTGTTTAAATGTAGATATTCTGTTTTTTTTTTTTACACTGATATTTTATAATACCATTTTTAATGGACTTTGGATTTTTTGGATTTTGAACATCATTGCTGAAAACATGAATTTTTAAAGTTATTTGTTTTAATTTTTTAATTAACAAATAATTAAATCAGAAACTGATTAATGTTTGGAGATTTACAGCTGTAGTACATTTTATATGAACGATAATATATTTTATGTTCAATGAAGAATACTTCATTTGTATTTGAAGCATATAAATATGTTTTCCTTGCATCATCAATAATTTGAAACCGATAAAATATTAAAAATTTTTAGCAAGTGAAAATATATAATACTACTAAATAATAAATATTCTTTCATTCTTATATTTGTTTCAATCATTTGACTGTAGCCATGCTGGAGTGCCACCTTTTGTCGAACAAATCAACCCCATAATACAGTTTTGTATTTAAGAGATGAGGAATTATGTACGTTATTTACATTCGACGGATATTTGTCCTCATCTTGATTGTTGTTAACACAGCGTTTCTTGAGGTGTCTTGGGGAAATTTCAAACCTGGGTTCTCATTCCTGAGGTATTTTTCGATGTTATTATTATTATTTATTAGGTTTTCAGGTTATCATACATCGAAACCTACAGGAGAGTCTATTATTATTATTGTTCTTTTTAATTCAGGTTTTGATGGAACTCCTGGAGTCTTGCATGTGTAGTGGGCTTGCTACCTGTAGCCTACAGTACCATGCAATCGGTTCTTTTCAAATATCTAATACTTTGCTGATTATTCTGGCCGTGACAAGGAGTCAAACCTTTTGTAACAGTTCTACTGGGCACTCTGTTCCAATTTCCTTTATATTCTTGATGCCTTCTGATACTGTCCCCAAGGAGCAAACAATAATTGGCATTATCTTCACCTTCTTCATTTTCCATTATTATTATTATTATTTTTCAGTAGTTTTATTTTTATAACATGCTTTCACTTCACTACCGAGCGCAGCTCTGTGCGCCTTGGGTATGTGCTGTGGTTTGCTGTGGTGCTCTTATGTTTACTGTATTGAAAGTGTTTTGCGTAGGATGTGTGCAGTGCCCAGTAGTGCAATTTTCTGTATGTTATACATATTTGTAAGTCCTGGTGTTTT
>NC_068984.1:30993664-30994709 GCF_001194135.2 Octopus bimaculoides
TATATATATATATATATATATATATATATATATGTCATATATCATGCATAATGTTATATATAATGCATACAAAAGAAAACAAGTGTGTAAAGCAGTGCTAGGATATCTGAGTAGTATATGTGTAACCTTCTACCATCTATATAAGCATTCACATACTGGCTTGCTTTCAGTAGTAGTCA
This sequence comes from Octopus bimaculoides, assembly GCF_001194135.2. Taxonomy (NCBI): domain Eukaryota; kingdom Metazoa; phylum Mollusca; class Cephalopoda; order Octopoda; family Octopodidae; genus Octopus; species Octopus bimaculoides. The sequence goes on from NC_068984.1 coordinate 30,993,844, forward strand.
TTTAGTGGGTGCCTTTGCGATATCAGTCTCTGCAATAGATAGATTTTATCCAAATAATAAAGAGTAAAAAATAAGCTTCCTGAAAGCCAAGTTTGTTATCTGAGTATTATAGTGATTTAATTCACTTTGCCTCATTGATGTCCTTGAACAAGAAGACTATAGCAAAGACCTCATTTTATATTTTGCTCCTGATTCATTCTAAGAGCTATGTACAAAATGAATGGAAGAATTTGTCTGAGGAGAGTCTGTTTCAATCATGAGACAATGAACTGAATTTAATTTCTGTACTTAATGGCATTGACTAAAGTACTGAAAACTTCCAATATAACAAATCCAATGTCTGAGATGTTTATATAAACATGTTTGTTGTCAGTCACCTGTACAAAAATATAATTTGTAAAATTCTCTTGAGGTGGTTTCTTTTTCTTTAATCATTTTTCTTTCTTTTTTTTCTTTTTTCTTTTCATAAAGGCTATGATAAGATCTAAAAGATGATAGGCTTAGATATTCTAAGCAGGCTCTTATTAATGTGACAAAAATATCTTTGAAAATTTAAAAACAACAACAACTGACTGGAAACATAATAATTGCATTAATGTGTGTTTATTATACTGAAATATAAAGGAAAAAAAAAGAAAACAGAAAATATAAAGCAAAAGTTGTTCATCATTAACGTTTTCTTTTATTTGTAAACTAAATAATAATAATAAAATTGAACCCAAAATATTTTACAGATACATATGTATATCATTATCATTATCAATGTATGTATACACACACATATAAACATATATGAATATATATATAAATAAATAAATAAATATATATACATATGTTTATATATATATATATATATATATATATAT
>NC_068984.1:30994876-30998971 GCF_001194135.2 Octopus bimaculoides
TATATATATATATATATATATATATATATGCATGTACATACAGGGTGCATTGAATAAATTGACATCTAAATTACATGAAAATTAAAATAACACTGACATTTCATTTTAACAAATATTTACCAGAATGGCATAAAGATATCTTGAAATACTAAAGAGTAAGTTTATTCAATAAAATTGCTATTGGCTTCAACAACGACCTCCTGACGACTTTGGAATCTCCTGTAACTCTTCTGGACATCTCCTTGTTTAAGTTGGTGAATGCTGCCATAACCTTTGCCTTCAGTTCAACTTTGATGTTACAAGGAGTTTTATTGGTTTCTCGCTCAACTGCACATACTAATCAAGGAGATTGCAGTCTGGAGAGTTAGGTAGTCAGATGTTATGGGTAATGTGGTCGCAGAAATTGTCTGACAGCCATGATTGGGTTCTCCTGCTTGTGTGGCATGGTGCACAGTCCTGTTGCTAAACATAGGTTCTTCCAGCTGCCACCCTCTTGACCCAGGCAACACTACCTCCTCCAGGCACTTGATGTAGGCCTCTGTGTTGAGTCTGAAGTCGTGTAGGAAGATGAATGGAAGCATAACGTTGTCATAACTAGTGATTGCTCCAAACACCATGTATGTGTTTGTGTGCAAACATGCACATGCATGCCCATATACAGATGTGTATGCTTGCATCAATATACACATGTACACAAAAGTATATGAACATGTCTACTCACCCACATATGGAACTATATACTGGGTTCTCATTCCTAAGGTATTTTTTGATGTTGTTGTTGTTATTATTATTATTATTATTATTATTATCATTCAGGTCACTGCCTGCAATCGAACTCGGAATTTTGGGGTTAGTAGACCGCACACTTAACCACTACGCCATATGCCCGTGGGCAACAAACCAGATGAGGACAAGTATCTGTCAAATGTAAATAATGTAAATAATGTAAATAATGTACATAATTCCTCATCTCTTAAGTATAGAACAGTGAAAATTTTGTTTGAAACCAACAAATAACCACAAATATAGCAACAATTTCTGATACAGGAAAATAATCCATTAAATGAATCCAGTACATCACTGGTATTTATTTCATCCACCCTCAGATAAAGAAAAAGCATAAATGACCTTGGTGGAATTTGGATTTAGAATATAAAAAACATAAACTTATATTTCAGATTTTTCACCGAAATTGCTACTCGATTATGTCACTCGTCACCAGTGATTCAATGAGGGTAATAATAAGAATTTAAAAAGCATTTTGATTTTGTTTTGAGTCACTATACCGGTCAGTTCTTTTTCTGTTGGAATTGTAGAATTATAGTTAGAAAGGAGGAACATAGCAAATCTCTATATAATGAATGGTTTTCGCATAAACAAATGTCATTATCTGTTTTAGAGCAGCAAATGTTCCAAATTGGTCACTCTGAATGTATCCACTCAATCATTATTGAAGCTATTCATGCTGTAGTTCTACAGTATTTGATACCTCTTGGGAAGAATCAGCATTTTTGGCAAGTTTCAAATGAAAATAAATAAATAAATAAATAACATCTAAAAAAAATATTTTCGTTATTGTCATTTTTGTCATCGTTATTGTTATTGGTAAAAAATTTGTTCCCATCATCACCATCCTAATTTTCAATATCACTAGCTGTGTCCTCACCATTCTCATGATGTTGATGACGAGGATGATGATGATGGTGGTCGTAATCATCATCATCGTCGTCACAACCACAAACTCTCTAACACCACCACCACCACTACCATGAACCTCACAGTTGCTGCCACTACCACCGCCATCATCAACATCAACTCTAGTAACACCCACACCAGCACTGCAATCATCCGTAATCGCTGTTGTGATTAAATTATCATTATTGGAAACGTACCCTCCATCACTATTATCAGCACCGTCATCATTACCAAGTGTTCTTAGAATTGCTGACATCATCATCATTATCATATTAATTATATTCAAATGGTAACAGCAGCAGCACTTGCAGCAGCGACACCCAGTCATTAATATTTATGTTGAATTAGCAATGAAGATCTCCGATGTATCAACAACTCAGTGTTTGAGCAATAAATTAACAAACTAATGCTTCTTAATTGTATTTCTGACACTGAAAAATTGTAATTTCTCTGGTCTGCTCTCCTTGTCATAGCTCATGCCTTCACCATCATCTGCTTCTCCCCTACTACTACTGATCGGAGAGGTTTCTTATCTTCTGACAACTGTTGCAGCTATTGCTCATGATTAATCTGTTGTGTGCATGAGATGCAATGTGACGGCATAATTAGAGAGGTCAGCGCGGACTAACTGATAATGTATTGAAATCAACAACGCAGGAAACTTCCACGGCTTTGACATCTCATGAGGCACTTGTCGACAGCATTAACCTTGGGTGTAGGTTAGTATAGGTCATGCTAGTGAATTAGTGTTGGTTACATTAGAAAATTAGTGTGTGTGTGTACATGGTGTTTGTGTGCTTTTGTTTATGTATGTGTTGGACGTTTAATATTAATGTACAGTATTGGGATGTGTTGTTCTTTTTGTTCAATTCTACTTAAATTGAGTAAACCTATGATCAAAATTTTGTCAGCTGTGACCATCTCATTATTTTATTTCTAGACTAGATTACCCTATGCCTCTTTTTATTTTTAAGGTAGCAGGGTGTGATTTCATTGAAATTTTGCTGCTGTTTTTAAAAGAACTAGTGGTCACTACTTCTGGTTGACTTGTAGATGGTGTTGATCACTTGTGTAAAATGTTTTAACAATAAATATTGTAGTGTGTTTATAACAACGTTAATGAACTGCTAGCAGTCTAATGTAAATTAATTGTAAAATTTCAAATGGGACGCAGTTCATAGTCTCAAGAATCAGGGACTTTTGCAACTCTTTAGTGTTTTATAAATATGTATTGCTGATCTGAATGGTCTTCAGTGGAGACATCATTTTCCTTTGGCCTGTATGTAATTGGACTAATACTTCATTTATAGAGCTTCTCATTTGGGAAATATTGAAGAAATGTGTCAGATTACAGTGCTTGAGTCATAGAATCAAATGTTGATACAGAATTTTGTCATTGTGATTTAGGCCTGGCTCAGCTCAGATCAAACAGTTCTGTGATATAAATTGCATTCCCATCATGATCATCTTGTGTTTATTTATAAAATATATCTAGGACTATATAACTTAATTGCTTGCTTTAAAGGTAAAGAAGTTCTTTAACTAGAGGTATCCTTAGCCCTACTGAATATAGGAAGGCTTGATCTGTAGTTTCATTTTCTATATATAAATATAAGAACATTTGTATGGCTTATTTCCAACTCCTTTTCTGGTTGTCTGTATATAGAGTAAAATCATACTAGTAACACCCTTTGAAGTCATGTTGGCACCATATATGACTGGTGATGATGATGTTAATTTTCACAGACTGGTGATGGAAGTATAGAGACATATTGAACCATCTTTTAATGATCTGGAATTGTAAAAGTTTAGGAACTCTATTGCAGTGCATGAGATTTGAAGATTTTATGGCTATTTTTAGTAGAGCATATGACCACATAGAGGATTTTTCATTAGTTTGCTGACCTTTTAATGTTATTGATGAGACAGTGTTAAGAGATATATTTTGATATAATATCAAGTTTCATGCCTCTAATCCATCTGTAGAAATTAATCCATGCTGTGCATATAAGAGACAAAGGTTTTGTAATTGGTTGTCACCAGCTTATTTTCAGTCTAATGAGACGAATAAAATTTATATGCATGCACAAAGTCCACTCACTATGGATTTGTTCAACATACTTGAAATCACAGCCTATCATCATAAATGGAAAGAAAAACCATATTAGATTTCCCGAAAAATGGAGAGGGTAATTTATGTGCAGAATTCATTTGATCATGGCAGTTGACCGGGAGCTAGGCAATTACAATAAAAATTGGCAATCCAAAGCTATATTTTGACAGAACGAGAAGCATTTCAATGAAACAATTAAAAAATAAAAATCAGCTGCAATTTGCCTGAGACATTAAATGAGTGTTAGAAATTACTGGCAACAGGTAAAGGGAATATATATATATATA
>NC_068984.1:30999818-31009377 GCF_001194135.2 Octopus bimaculoides
ATATATATATATATATATATATATATATATATATATATATATATATATATATACATACATACATAGATGGTGCAATATAGAGATACTATGGATAAGAGTACATTTCAAAAAGAGTTTTAGATAGACATTAAAATTGTTTTCAGATATGAAATGAGTTGGAATACTAAACTTATAGAGATAACATATTTCAGGCATATCAAACTAGTATAAACATATCATCTTTATCCATCATCAATTTAACATCCATTTCTCAATACATACATGGTTCGAATTAAATTTATTGAGGCAAACTATCTATGACTGGATGCTCTTCCTGTTGCCAATCCAAATCTGGTTCCAGTGAACGTACAACTTCTGAATACTAGACATATTCTTATAAAATATTGGAAATGATGATACCACTTGTATGACAGTGACACAATTACATGCACACACACACACACACACATACGTACACACATACACACACACACACACACACACACACACACACACATGTGTGTGTGTATATATGTGTGCATGAGATGTGTTGATGTGTGATGTGTTCAAGAAGTTAGGTGGAGGGGATCTTCAGGCAAGAAGCATAGGTATAAACTCTTCTGGGAGGGCAACAGCAAAGAGGTAGGAAGTGTGGGAATATTTCTAGCAGAGAAATGGGTCAATAAGGTGATTGAGCTAGGTACTGTATGTGATAAGGTACTTAAGCTTGGTCTGGTTTTATGGAATTGCACAGCAACAGTCATCTCTACCTATGCCCTCCAGCCAGGTCTGTCAAATGAACACCCGAAATGAAGAGGGAACAAGGCTGCTAGATTTCTGTGATGTGAATGACCTAATAAGTTGCAACACCAACTTCAGGAAACTTGCCAGTCACCTGTTAACCTATAAATCTGGTGACCATCATTGCCAGATTGATTGCATTCTCACTAAAAAGTATGATCTATGGTTGCTCATAAATGTAAAGAACTTCCCTAATGAAGAATGTATCCCTTAGCATAGATACGTTGTTAGTGATTTCAGACTACAGGCAAGAAGGATTCCAAGAAGCAAGCTAATTTGGGAAAGAAGGACCTGAATGATTAAGGATCCTCTGAATAGTCAGAAATTTAGAGACATCCTGACTGAAGCATTTAATAAGAAGGTGGAGGAGTTAGAGACATGTAACATAGAGAATAAATGGAAGTTCCTATGAGACAACTTACTGAGAGCCATAGACCAAATTTGTGCCTGGTGCAAACTCCTAACCAGACCTAGAGTTACATGGTGGTAGATCAGTGTAGTTAACAGGGCCATTAAAGCAAAGAAGCAGGTCATAATCCTCATCATTATCGTCACAACCACCAACTCTAACACCACCACCACCACCACCACCACCACCACTACCAAGAACGTCACAGTTGCTGCCACTACCACCGCCATCATCAACATCGACTCTAGTAACACCCATACCAGCACTGCAATCATCAATATGCTTGAAAAGTCCTGTTGTGTCAAGTAAAACCAATATCGTAGCTGTGGCCAGTGCCCTCTGACTGGCTCCTGTGCTGGTGGCAAGTAAAAAGCACCATCTGAACCTGGCCAATGTTAGAACCACCTGACTGGCACCCGTGCCAGTGGCACATAAAAAGCACTATCCGAACGTGATAGATGTCAGGACTGCCTGACTGGTCCCCATGCGGGAGGCATGTAAAAAGCACACTCCAAACGTGGCTGGTGCCAGTACCTCCTGACTGGTTCCCATGCTGGTGGCACATAAAAAGCTGTATCCAAATGTGATCGATGCCAGGCCCACCTGACTGGCTTCTGTGCCGGTGGCACATAAAAAGCACCCACTATCCTCTTGGAGTGGTTGGCTTTAGGAAGGGCATTCAGCTGTAGAAACATTGCCAGATCAGATTGGAGCCTGGTGTAGCTGCTGGCTCTCCAGACCTCAGTCAAACCATCCAACCCATGCCAACGTGGAAAATGGACATTAAACGATGATGATTATGATGATGATGATTTTGTCCACCACCCTTTAGATGTTTGTCTCTGTTGTAACCTCTCACATTGTTCAACTGTATATCTCATTCTTCTCATTCTAATTAGGCTGTTTTACCTATATGTTTATATACATATATATAAATGCATGTGTGATTTTGTGCATGATTTTTCCTATATATTCTTTTCTGTAAGGGAACTTCTACTAATTGTGATGTTGCACAGAAACACACATACATTATCTATTGTCATATGTACCGGTGTAGCTTTGTAAAACATTCACTTTACAGTTGTGTGATCCCTTTGAGAAATATATGAAAACAATTGTGAATATGTGTTTTATATGTTTTATACATACACACACATACACACACACATACACACAGATGGGTCTGTGTGTATTTATATGTGAGTGCGTGTGTATTTGTGTATGCTTATGTTCTATATTACCTTATACTTGTAGGTGTGTATCTGTGAGTGACTGTTACTGAATTGTTGCAATATTTATTTTTCTAACATAACACAGATAAATAGCTTTAGGTTCTTGGAACTGCGTCTTGCTTTTTTATATTTTTGCTGATTTTTTTTACTTACATCTTGTTATTTGTTTCACTTTCTTATTATTATGAAATAAGGAAATAGGAGAATATTTCGAAACGAATTCTTTACGAAAAGGAAATAACTTTGTAGCCACAATTTTACACACTTGTACACTCAATTATTGATTTGCTTGGTTTATTCAAATTTCCGCTTCCGAACGGAAGACTTTTCAATGAAAATCTCATTACAGGAAGTGGAAAATCTTTATAAATTTTCCAAATCTATAAAGTGACTGTAATGGAGTATAGAATTATGGTAGCAAAGCTAACATCCATTTTATATCAAGTATTGTTCAACTGGTCATAGTTTTGGAGTGTTTATTTTTGTGCTTACTTTTATATTTTTTATACTACATTTATAATTTTTCTTCTTCTAAATTTTATTCTCAGGATCAAATATGATTTAAGTTAAATTTCATTACAACAACAACCTTTTTGTTTTAGCTTCATTCATATCTTGGTGTTTTAATGCAGTACATTTCCTCATTTTCAAAGAATATTAAAACTGCTAGAAAAGATAACAACAGGAACACCAGCAGCAAAATAAAATTGATTTGTATGAAAACATGTATATTGTATGAACACACACACACACATGCAAACACCACACACACATGCAAACACATGCACACACACATGCACACACACACACACACACACACACACACACACTATCTATCACTCACACACACATATACTTTTAATGGGAAATTTGTGCCAGTATCCATATGTTTGTGTATGTGTGTGCATGTATTTGTATATATGTGTCTGATAAAACAATAAAATTTTACAAATGGGTAGTAATTTATAAAAGTTACAAACTCCAAAGTTTGAGATAAGAATTAAATGATTTAGAAGTGTGAGTATTTCTTTCTTAAGCTTTTTCTGAGAAGTTTACTTTGGAAGAATGTTGCAATCGGAAATGACTTGAGTTGCTTTAATATATTACTTAAGCTTATTTGAAATCACTTAGGGAATATTTACGTGCTCACTTGTTCTGTTGGAAATATTAAACCAGATTACTGCTCATTGCTTTCATTTTACAACTTATTCTCTAAGATATGTAAGGGTGGGAAAAGAGTAAGGATAAGATATAGCAATCCACTTTCAGTCATATCCCTCTTCATGCCTGAAGGTCTTTGGTTGTACTGCTGATTTGTTATCTCTATCACACTATCAAATGCTGAGTGAATGTTCTATCAGTTTTGATACCAACTTTTGCCATCTGTGTAGGTTGGAATAATATGTAGTAAAGTGCTTTGGCTAAGAACAAAACTTGCCTACCAGACCAGAAATCAAACCCCAAACCTTATAATCGAGAGCTTAGTTGCTAACCTATAGGCCATATTCTTTTTCAAAAATGTAAGGCTGCATTGAATCAAGTAAGATTTCTTTTTCAAAAAGAAGCACTAGATGGGTTTGTCATGGCTAGAATGTCATGGGCCTGCATGACTAGAGCTAATCTAGTATTTAACAGCAACAATTTATGTTTATTTTATTAACAAACAATCAGGTGTAAGTCAAAGTTTAATGCAGCCAATTTTGAAATCTGAACTAAACACTACATGGTTTGTAATTTATACGTCAATTATAATCAGTGAATTTCATTATTTAAGATTTATCAAGAAGATGAACTGGTAGAATTGTTAAGATGTTGGACAAAACACTTGGTGGCATTTCTTACAGTTCTTTACGCTCAAGGTTCAAATTCAGTTGACTTTGTCTTACCCCTTTCAGGTTCAATAAAATTAGTACCAGCTGAACGATGGGAATCAATGTTATCAACTAACACTTACCCTTTGAAATTACTGGTCTTCTGCCACAATTTAAAACCATTATTTAGATTTATTATTTCTGGGGCAATATCAACAGCAGAAACATTATAAAAATGTATGAATGTTCTGTAGTTTCAGTTTGGAGAGTTATTCAGCCAAGACAGATTTTAATCAATATAATATTTGTAAAGAATTGTTTACAACTAATTATATGACAATTCTTATGTTAAAAGTTTTGATCATAAAATGAACTTCTTAACAACCTTCTTTGTTACATTTGTTCTGTCTATATAATATGGCATAGTGATAGTGTTGGAATGCTATTAGTCTTTAGTCCTTTGTCAGCCCTGGTTGAACTGACTAATGATTAAAGGTATTCCACCTTTAATCATTTTGTCTTCTTATGATTTTATATAATCCATTTTTTTTATAGGTATGGTTTGAAAGAAATTTTGGCTGTTATTTTTAGTAGGTTTTTATTAGAACATCCTCTGCTGTTTCTCATTTAAAATATTTTTGAAAGATAAACTAATGTAAGCATTTGACTTCACCCTGGAATACCAATTTCATACATTGCCGCAAGACTATATATTTATATTACTTAGTTGATTGAACCATCCATGGAAAGTACTTGTGAGCTATTTCATCAACTCTAAAATAAAACGTACACAGTCATCCCTTGAAGGATTTGAACTTAAAATGTAAAACTTTATAAAGAAAATGCCAATACTGTGGTGTTTTATGATTTCTGCTACTCATATGTCATCCACATCTCAGTTGTACTACATATACCATGGTGACATTAACAGAAGGAAGCCAAACTCAACCATGGTGAGATTTGAATTCTATAGCATGAAATCTTGAACTAGATCCAATAAAGAATTTATTCTATCTGTAGTTTTCACTGGCTCCAATACTTTCTAATAACTAGGATCATTGCATGTGTGAATGGGCATATGTTAATGTGAATATATGTATTTCTAGTTGTTAGTCAAATAGACAAGAAGTTTTATTTACCTTAACATGCATAACAGGATGAATAAAAACATATATCATTGTTTACAAATAGATCATGTTAAAATTGATCATGAGTTTATATTTATACATTTCAATGGAAAATGTTTCAAATATCCAAGAATAACTTTCTAAACATTAATTTGCATACACTGACAATGTGTACTTAAGAAGAATATTATTTGGAAATAATAAATGTTTAGACAATTAGAAAAAAAGAATGATAGTCGTTTTAACATAAGTTAGAGAAAATCTGCAAATTGCAAGAAATATATATTGATATCAAAACAATCTGTGAAAGAACTATTGATATAGTTTTACGTTATTTTGGTGGAAACAGCTAATATTTGTTGTAACATGCTTTTTATTACTCCTACTATATTACTAATAATACCCATACATACATACATACATAGACAGACAGGCAGACAAACTGAGAGTAAGACAGACAGACAGACATACAGACAGATAAACAGACACACACACAGATAGATAGATAGATAGATGTAAGGGTGTGTGAATGTCTGTATATTTGTGTCCCCCTGTCTTTACATCATGTAATGCTATGAATGAATGTCATTCAGATCTAATATTCCTTGAAAGCATGTCTGACCATGATAAATTATTACCTTACTACCTTTCTTTGAATCAGGTAAGAGTTAATGATAGGATGGGCATCCAGCTGTAGAAAATCTACTTCAATAAACTTCATCCTACCCACACTACCTTGGGAAAGTGGACATCATAAATAATGATGACGATGATGTCATGTATTTATTTATATAAGTTTCCTCATGTGTTACATCACACAGAACTAATCCATTGCCTAGTTTAAAGTCATTGACTTCTTCATGGGTGCTGTTAGTAAAAATCAAGAAATGAGACCAAATCAGTATCTTGATATAAAAAAAATTTCTACTGCAGCAACCCTTGAGATATAAGTTTCTTTCTTCCATATGTACTACTATTACTCCTCTAACTTGGCTATATTAAGAATGTAAGCACAGAGACATGTCTAGGTTTAAAGTGGAGATTTTGTTTGTTTTTATTTGCTGGATCTGGAGGGAGAAGCAATGCCTATGGTATGTGTAGGCTTTCTTAGACAAGTGAAACTGGTGCCATTAATGCTACTCTTGAACCTGTGTAAATCAATACTTGCAGGAGAGACAGGGAGGGAATTCTGAAGGATCAAGATTCTAGGAAAGAAAATCTGTGTTTGATTATTAGTGCAGGGCCTGGGGAGGGTGTTGAACACAATAAGGGTGATAAAAGAAAGAAAAGAGAGTGGGACAGGAATAGCTGTGTAGAGTTGATATGAGCTCAGTCAATTCTTAGGAACAGAAGTTATTATACTGATGATAGAAAAGACAGTAAAAAAGAGACAGAAGCCCAATGGGCTGAAAGGCTGAAGTGTGCCTGTGACTAACTTTATACCTGTCAGTTTGATGGTTCTTTTCTGGATGCAGTCTAGAATATCTATGTCTGCAGCAACATCACTAGCTGAGAAGCTAGAGCAAAACTGCATTTTGGGGCCTCACCTGAGCTTTGTAGAGCAGGGGTTGGCAAACTGGAGTAAATTACCCCAAATTAGTAATAAGGACTCATTAGACAAAAGTAAAACAATATATAAAAAAACGTGTTCCTGTTATGGCAGAAAATTTTCTTCTGGCAACACTGTATCTGTCCAAGGTAATGGATGTTTAAACATATTCATATAAATAGATTCAATAAACCTTTTGAATTCAAATAGTCTATGATCTTCTTCCCTTCAAATCAAGGAGATAATGTTGTGACATCAACGAATATATGTTGGGGTAATTGGTTAAAAAGGTTCTCCAGCCCCGGTTGTAGAGTATCAATAATTAACAGATGAAGTATCACTACTGCCATCAATTTTCCCTTAGTATCACTATCATTAAATGGAATCTAGGACATTTACCCCACCCCATGGTCAATAAACACTCCAAGGACAATTACCCTGAGGACAACAGATGATGATTTAAAACTTCTTAATATATTAGAGAAGGGGTAACTAACCAAGTGAGTTAATTTTCCTAGGGGGTAGCTGTCATCATCATCATCATCATCGTTTAATGTCCGCTTTCCATGCTAGCATGGGTTGGACGATTTGACTGAGGACTGGTGAACCAGATGGCTACACCAGGCTCCAATCTGATTTGGCAGAGTTTCTACAGCTGGATGCTCTTCCTAATGCCAACCACTCCAAGAGTGTAGTGGGTGCTTTTACGTGCCACCGGCATGAAGGCCAGTCAGGTGGTACTGGCAACGGCTACGTCAGGGGTAATTGTCTGATGGCAGGTAATTGCCCTAGGGGGCTGGGGTAATTGTCCTGATACATATTAAATGACCTCTAAAAGGTTCTGTGAACCATAGTTTAGCTATTAAAACTATATCAAATTACTCAAATTAGTTATAGACTGTTTCATTCGAGGTTCAGGTTTCTAGCAGAGATTTTATACAGTTTCACAATTGCAACTGCTTGTAAATGTATGCTGCAGAAATGTTTTAGGACACAGTATGCTAATCAGATTTTACCCCTAAACAACTGTTTATACTTCATCTGATATTTTTCTCCCACTATTGTTTTCAACAACATGAAAGGAACCGCATTTGACTTCAGTGAAAGCCCCTTGCAGCTACATTTGTGAAATATAAGTTGTATCTCGGATTCAAGATTTTGTAGTCCATTTTCACTGCAGACTTACTTTGTTCAACTGATCATTACTATTGAACCAGTGTCAAATATCTGTGTGTATGTGTGTGTGCCTGTACACATACACACACACACATAAGCATGTGCATGTTTATGCATATATGAATGCACATGTGAATGTTTGTGGAGGGAGAGAAAAACAGAGAATTTGGCTGTGCAATATGTATGTAAACATGTATGTCAAGTGATACTCTAGATTTTAAAATATGATTATTACTTTTTTTTTTCACCTCAGATTGCTTCAAGATAAAGTGGATATTCAATTGTTGTCAAACTTTTGATATGAAACTGATATAAAATATATCAAAGTTATATATCATTTCCTTTACATTAGAGACTCTTTACCTTCTACTATTTATGAGAAATATATAGGAAGTATTTACAAGTTCTGCTTAAAGCTACTACTTATAATAATAGTAATAATAATAGTATTGGAATCTAAGTATTCTTTTAATATTGGTATGATATATTTGAGTCACTAAGTGCATGTGTATATTCACTATGCTGAGGATTTAAAAAAAAATATTTTGTGGAGTGTGCTTTGATATTATATTTATGGATTGCAAAAATTCCTTTAAGGGTTTATCTAATACTGTTATACATACTTTGAAAGGCTGCGTCCACTTAAGTCAATGACAATCTAAAGTCTTATACAAGTGTCATTCAAGAAGTTTTGAGACTTTTTCAGGTGAGTTATTAATTAATTTCAAAGTAGAACAAAACTCCAATCGCCTTCAGATTAGGATCCTCTGTCTTCAATGCACTTACTCTGGTGCTACAGCCACTTTGTGAAGGCCTTTTGGAAATCCTCTGAAGTGATAAGGGCAATGATAATGATGATGACTATGATGACTATGATGACAACAATGACAACAACAACAACAACAACAACAACGATGATGATGATGATGATGGTGATGATGTTTGATGGAGCCAAGGTGAGGCAAGTAGTGATGATGGCAGAAAAACACGACCATAGCTATCCCCTTTTCTTGAAAGGACCACCAGATCAGGAGCGTGTCAATTTTAGAGAATACCTGATTTTTTAAGATTATCCCCCTTCCTCAATATAAATTGATCCCAGTTACTAACTTATGATTCTTTTACCTTTCTGGACTTGAAAACATTTTCAATAGATCAAGAATATGTCTTGTATGTTATTCGATATACTTTATTTGAACAACATGGTATCATTAACAATGAGCTGTATCTTTCACACACACAAAGATATTTATAAAGAAAATTTTCTGATGCAACATCCTACAGCTAACAGCATTCGACATTAGTAAATACATGATAAAAGTTACACACATCGTTTTATGCATAGCTCTTCAATAGTGCTGGTGGCACAAAAATAGCACTCAGTACACATTGCAAAGTGGTTGGCATTAGGAAGGGCATCCAGCTGTACAAACTCTGCCAAATCAGATTGGAGCCTGGTGCAGTCATCTGGTTTG
>NC_068984.1:31009387-31009678 GCF_001194135.2 Octopus bimaculoides
GCCTGGTGCAGTCATCTGGTTTGCCAGTCCTCAGTCAAATCGTCCTACCCATGCTAGCATGGAAAGCAGACGTTAAATGACGATGATGATGATGCATACACACACACACATGCACGCACGCACACACACACACACAGACACACACACATATATATAGATTTGATTTTTTGTCAGTTATAATAAAAACTATTTAAGATTAAACTGAAGAATTACTCTATAGTTTTTATAGAGTACATTACCTATTGTACTCTTACAATATATAGAATAATATGTAGTCTTATGTATAAATAT
>NC_068984.1:31009766-31015376 GCF_001194135.2 Octopus bimaculoides
TGTATGTATTTACTTGCATGCATATAGATAAATAGATAACTTCATGTTTAAAAATGCATACCAATGATATACTTTTCTAATGCATTTACATGCCATTCCCAGCTTGATCACCTGATATTTTGAATTACGATTATTTTCTTTAGGGAAAGTGTTCATTGAAGGGAAAATTTTGTCAATAAACAGTGCACATTAAAGGAATAGAAAGCTGCTACTCATCAGGAAATTACAGCGATACCTCAAGACATGGTGTGATATACAATGCAGAACTTCCAAGCTAGGCTCCAAGTATGTGTACAAAACAATGGAAGGCATTTGAATGACATTATTATGAAGACTAAATGAACAGTTATTTATTTGTTACTTATATGTTGTTAAAAGGCACACATTGTTCTGTACATTTAAACAACATCGTATTCATTTAATAACACTCTGTTTTCCTTGCTGGACCTTGTATTTAGCTTCAGGAATATTTCTGAATAAATTTGTCTTGCTTAAAAATTAAGGCTTGTATGATATTATTTCCAATACTTTATATAAGATATCCCCATTGTTCTCAATGTATCAGATATGCAGCATGGACAATTTGTATTCATATCTTTGCTTTCCAATTTTAGTTCCCAAATAAAGCAAACAAGTGTAATTTGATAAGAGTAAAGTGATAATTTGATTTGTTGAGGATCTTCAGGTTATAGCAACATAAGTTGTCTCCATTTGAATACTCACCTTACTTCACACTTACTTAATATTCATCATGGCTTGTGGATAGTAAAATACTTATTCTTCAGGTCATCAGTCATTAGAAAAACTTACTTTCAAATCTAAATATGAATAAATAAATGAAATATATTATTTTGGTGAGTGAGGTGAAGAAAGCTGAAAGTAGTGTCTCAGGTGACTAACAAGTACCATAAAAGGCATATATATGAAGTACATTTTCAACGTATCAGAAAATACGACTAATAGCATATAGAGATACCTTTCAAAGAGGGCCCATACTATACACTAAATTATGCTTGCTAATATAAGTATTGGCTGCTGTAGATGACTTCCAGTGTCAGCTAGAGCAGGATGTGAACACTGAGCAACTCTAAGATTGCCACACATAGTTGATCAACCAGAAAGCTGGAAGGCAGCTGTAGTTTACCAAGCACTGTCTGAAACATTCTAAGTTACTCATTAGCCGTGTCATTGACTAAGAACCAGTCCATGAGGTTATAACCCAAATGTATCTTCGAAAGTCCGCACAAGATGATGGGGACAGTGGGTAGCAACTGTTGATGAACTTACAAAGCTCATGATGGAAAGGGGATAAGTATTGCATTTCTCACTGTGCATGGTGTAAAGGCAAGCTGTAGTCACCATCATAAGAAAACAAGGTCTTAAGATGCAAATGATTGCATATTGTTTGTCCTCAATATATTCTTAGTAAGTTCCACTTTTTAAGCAAGTTCAGTATTTTTACAGAATCTAGCTTGGATTGGACCTAGGTTTGTCCTTCTTAAACAATTTTCATTCTTGCACTTATGGTCCTTCCTGAAAGATAGAGCTAAATAACCTAAAATTACTTCACTACTTGTTTGTAAGCTGGTGGCATAGTGGTTAGGAATGTTATTATACATAAATTAAAGGTAAATGTTCTGAGTTTCAATCTTTGCTGAGATTAAGAATATGTACAGATATATATTCCCTAAAGAGAAGATTAATAACTTTTCCTGGTTTCAACCATTGTAATCTGTACATGCTAGGGCTCTCCCTTCGAAGATTTTATCAAATCAGTCAGTCCAATTTTTGTTTATTTTATGGCCAAGTTACCTTTTTAAATGAAAATGCTACAAGTTGAAACATTGATTCACATAGATACAGATAAACATCGATGTATATACATACGTGAACTCAAGAAAGATTTCAGCTAACATTTCACTTACAAGTCAAATGTAACACATTTCCCATTTAAAGTATTAGACAATGTGAGACTACAGTAGTTCTAAATCAGATTGAACCTGGACATACATAGTTTTGAAGAAAACTTCTTATCCACTTCGCTATGTCTGAGCAACAAAAAGAGAAAAATAATGTTGTTAGACATGTGTTTTACATAGTTTATTAGAATCAAAGTATTACATAACAATAAATTACGTGACAAGAATTCAACATTCTGTTTTATATCAAATATGAGTAGTTGTGTGAATATCTTTTAGCAGTTAAGCACTTTGTAAATGTATTATTTATATCATGAGATGTGACTATTTTTTTAACACTTTTCATTGCAACGCAGTTCTATCTTATAGCATCCTTCATTATAACTTGTTTTAAGTAAATGATAGTTAAATCCTACAATCTGTCTTTCTCCTTGTGAGCTATACATTTTGGTTTTATTTATATCTTATTTCATTACAGACCACTGGACTTTGATAAGCTGTTTTGGAAATTTATTCTACAGTGATGAAGTGGTGGAGTCATTTGAGTATCATACAAACTGCCATGTAGTATTTGTTCTGGCCCTGCTCTCTGAGTTCAAATCTCATTGGGTGAACTTTACTTTTCATCCTTTCAGGATTGATAAATAAAGTACCAATCAAAAGCAGTGAATTAGTAGAACTGTAAGAACGTCAGTCCAGATGTCTTGCAGCTTTTGTTCCAGCTCTCTATGTTCAGAGTTCAAATTTTACCATTGCTTACTTAGGTGATAGGCTTGATCTCTCACCCAGCTTAGCACCACTACCAAGCATCTTGGGTGCCTCTTGCTGAATCGACCTTGTTGCAAGGATTTAAGTCAAGTTTCTGATTTGAGAATAGATTCCTTCCTCCCTTCCACTAGTCTTGGAGGCCCTAGAACAGGTCATGAGCATTAAATTTCTTTCTGCTTAAAAGATAAAACAATTTCAATAAAACCAGACCAACTAACCATGTCTATAAAAATACACAAGTGCATGCAGACGCATGCACGTTCACCTTCAAAATGCACTCCTTTCCACCACCACCACCTCCAAGGAATCTATTTAGTTTCACCTCCATAAAAATAATTCTCAAACACACATACAAACAACATACTCTTTCTCCCTTCCACACATGACATAACACCCTCTGTGTAAATTCAAGTGGAAACCAAGATCTGTGCACCAATATTCAATCCCCAGTTTATCTTTCATATCCCTTCTTCGTGCCCTGACCCTATCACCATCTCCATTTTTTTCTGCTCCAGATCCTGCCTCTTCAAATCATTATCTTCAACATTCACACAACAATTGCATACTGACAATACACATTATTGCAGATTTGTGCATTATTAACTTATTAAATTATTAGTTTTTAGTTGAGCTCACTCTCTACATCACTCATAGAGATCTACTCCGACTCAAAAGCACAGTTTGTCTTTCCTTGGAGTTTTTGTTGTTACAGACTTGAATCAACTTCACAGTTTGCCAGCCCACATGCAGGATGTTTTTATGAGACACCACTAATGTGGATGACTATTAGCTCTCAGTGAGCTCATCAGATCCATTCAGGAAATTCTTGCTACTGGCACCATGTAACCCAGTTCTACCTGTTTCATGGTTAGGCAGTCAGTGACTAAACCAGTTTACCCCACCTGGCTTGCCAGGTGAAGAAGGTGTTGTAGACACTATTCAAAACAAAAACCAAAACCTGTGAAAGACAAATGAGCTCAGTGTGAGCCAACAGTCATTCACTTGAGTGAGTGATATTTTAGTTGATAGTACCAATAGAACAGTGAAATTAACGATGAAACATTACCAAATGCTACTTCAAATATTTCATATTTTGCTTACTTTTTACTCAACCTGATATAAAGTTCAAGTGGTTTGTTGTAGTTGCAGTTAATAAACTTGTATGATGGAGCATTAAAAATTCCCTCCCAACAAAAATGGGAGCAATAGACTTAAATGCTGTTAGCATATTAAATACTAAAACACTGCATGGGGAAAATTAAAAAATATTAATTAACCAACACTTTATTTGCACTAAAGAGAAATAAACATTGGATCAATATCTAAATCTCTCCCAAAAAGGCGGGAGAATAGCTACCAACTCAAAATATATGCAAATTAAATGGGCTAACTTCAAATTCTCAATTATTAAAAATAGGTAAAACATCCATTCTTAATTATTCTGGGCAATTTTTTAATTGAATGTATGGTAATTGTTATATTTTACTTCTGGATCAAATTTATGGAGTGTCTATAAAAATATACAATTTTAAAATTTCTTTTACTAAATAAATCTAATTTGATTTTAGCTGAGAGGATTAACTGGCATTTGGTAGATAAGTCGAAGAAATTGTCTTTATAGCATTTAATGTTGTAAATGATATCATGCTAGCTAATATTAGTTTGTCTGAGATGTTGAGAAGTTTCTGTATTTTATGAGATTCTATGTCTGTTTTGTTGTGAATATTCTCACTTCTTTACTTCTTACCTTTACAAAATAAAAGTTATATTTTTCACTGTTGTTTCTTATATGGCTATTATCAAAGAGGCTAGCTTAGAGTTTTAATGAATAAATAAATAAAGCCACATGGGTCCTAAAGATATATGCTAATCTGCTACAATGTGCGAATGTACATACATAGATGTATGTATACAAATATTTTCATTTATATGCAGACATTTACCCACCAACATTTTCATTCATTCACTAACAACACCCACACACACACACACACACATACACAGAAGGTAGATTCTATTGGCCAGAGTATCAAACTTTTAGTATGAATTTAATATCCTAGTTCTTGCTCATACACAGATGCACACATGTATATATGAAAATTTATATACATAGTATGATATAGAGATATGTATGTACATATATTTATTAACATCCAGTATGACATGTGCACACTTATATATTTCCCAAGATACGTATGGCTATGTATATTCATAAGAATGCTATGCTGGTTTATGTTTGTGAAAGTCAATCTATTGAAGAGAAGCAAGAGTAAAGAAATATTTATCTGTCTCTTATTTATTGAAATTACTGGCACTTGCAACAAGCTTATATGTATATATAGAATATAGATGGGTGTGTGCATGTGAGTGTGTGCATTTGTGTGTGTATAAATATATATATACACACATACATATGCATATATTTGTTCATATGTATATAATACAACACACACAAACACGAGTGTATTTGAAAACACACACATATATTATATATATATATATACACACATATAAGTGTATATATGAATATATGCACATATATACATGCAAATATATATACAGATAAATACATATTTTATGTACATGTATGTGTATGTGTGTCTGTGTGCATGTATGTGTAAGTATGCATATATGTATGCATGTTTATAAAGGTATATACCTAATTTTATGTATCTCTACACTTTATCATTATTTTCCTTTGTTCTCTTCCAATATATATTAGCTTTGATAGATGGTGGTTGTCTATCTATCTATCTATCTATCTATTTATCTATCTATCTATCTATCTATCTATCTATCTATTTGTCTGTCTATCTGTCTGTCTGTGTATGTATATATGTATATATGTATATATGTATTTATGTGTGTGTGTGTGTGTGTGTATATATATATATCTTCACATCTAAACAAATATAAACACACA
>NC_068984.1:31015529-31030967 GCF_001194135.2 Octopus bimaculoides
GTGTGTGTGTGTGTGTGTGTGTGTGTGTGTGTGCATCCGTGCAGCCTTGCATATATGTTTGTGTTTGAATGGAGATTTAAAAACAGAGTCTAAAGAATATCCATTGATCACAATGCCAGATGTTTATGACACTCTGGTAGAATGTTACAACAGCTGTGTTAATTTCTACAGTTATCTCATACAAAAGAAAAAAAGAAACAAAACCGAAAACAAACAATAATTTCAATAAATTGTTGAATAATTTGGCATTTCCACTCTTTCTTACGTATTTCCTTTCTTTTATACATGCACACCAACATATATGCATACATACATACATACATACATATACATATATGTGTGTATGTGTGTGTGTATGTATACGAATCACACACACATATATATATATATATATATATATATATATATATATAGAGAGAGAGAGAGAGAGAGAGAGAGAGAGAGAGATAAATGTATCTAAGTATACATATACATAGATATGTAGACACACGCACACACACACACACATATTTCTGGGCTGTCTTTTCTTCTGCTGTTTAAGGGGTTTTCCTCACTTTTCTTAAAATTCTTTCCTCAATGTAGTCTTTTTGTTGTGCCTGATGTTCATATTTTTCCTTTCTATTATCTATTTAAATACGTAGTTTTTTATTTATTTATTATACTTATTTATGTGTATAGCCATAAATACAATATCTTCAGTTTCAATAAATTTTCTTTCACTTCATTGGGTGCATCTAATTTTTAAAACCTGATTTGCTTTCTCTTTCATTTATTTATTAGTTGAGCTTTGCTATGCTCTGATTTGTGTTTTGGGACTTTTTATGCTACCAACATTTAAATCAAACTGTCAAGAGTTCAAAATTAACTATGTTCTTGTTGTTTACCTTGAAATCACCCTAAACAAAAAAATTGAGTTTATATGATTCTTAGTGACTTTGTGATTTATTTTGATTAATAATCAATAATCATCAATTAATTTAGTTGACTGATTACTTTCATAAGACGTATACTCAGAGTTTATTTCTCATGAATACCTAACTACACTACTTCTCTACTTTTTCAAATTTCCTGTGATGTTTTTAAACAGAAAGGCACTGAATGGTAATATTGAACAAAATACTTAATGACATTTTGCTCACACCTTTGCTTTTGATCTGGGTTCAGATCTACTCAGGTCACCTTTGGTTGTTATTCTTTCAAAGTGCATACAAGTAAGCATTAATAGAACTCTGTGTATTCATGAAAGAAGAGCTCCAGTATGGTCACAATTCAATTAGTGAAATCAGTAAAACATAAAATGCCATTTACATAGAAACAAAATGTTTTGTGGGGATACACTATTAGGTTATTAGCCATTTATGTAGGAACTTAACTTCTTTGAGCCATGATAGTTTATATATATATATATATTAGTTAAATGGATGCATGGCTCAGTAGTTAAAGTGTCAGGCTCACAATCATGAATTAGTGAGTTTGATGCCCAGACTGGGCTGTGGGTTGTGTTCTTGAGCAAGACACTTTACTTCACATTGCTCCAGTTCACTTAGTTGTGGAAATGAGTTGCTGGTGCTAAGCTGTTTTGGCCTTTGCCTTTCCTTTGAATAACATCAGTTGTGTGGAGAAGGGACACTGGTATGCATTGGTGACTGCTGGTTTTCCATAAGCAACTTTGCCTGGACTTGTGCTTCAGAGGGGAAATTTCATAACCAAAGGAGTTCTTTACTCTAGTTAAATGGGGTTGTTGGAAATAAATACATGAGCTTTTGTCTGGGAAGTTCAGGGTCTTATGGCCTATTTTTAGGAGAGTTTTTTTTTTATAAAAGAACCAAAAAAAAAAGAGTAAAAATTGAGCGTATTGAAAATAGGAGTCATTTTGAACTAAAAGGCAAACACATATGATGCTCACACATTTCTACTTTAAGGAGATATACACATAAACAGACACAAACACACATCCACTCAAATAAACACATACTCACATACATATATACATGTATGCATACATACATATGTACGTACATACATACACATGCGTGCACACACACACACACACAAAGTGTTCATACTAAATTTAATGATTATTTATGTCTCTTTTTTCAGAAACATCTTGATATATTGATGAACAGCGAATAGCATTGGAGAACATAAAGGTTAGGGTTGTAGTCGAGAAAATGTTAGCTGACATGAAGAACTGGAAACCATATTGGAAAAGAGTTACCTGTATCATGAAGTTTCACCCTGGGATTGACCACATCATGATTGCTGCTCAATGCTCTTTGAACATTGTAAAGGCTATATTGCTAGATGTGTGACATGAACAGCCACAGAAGAGATTATGAAGCCATAACCAGCAGGAAGGGGCACAGCAAGAGGCACACGCAATTCATCCAATAACTTCAGGAACAGAGCCTTAGACTCAATTTATACAGCTATGTAAAGCTGCTGGAAACTGTGGTCAATACCTTTTAGGAGAAATTTGTTACTGGAGTGCCATATGTGCAAGTTAGAAGAGATTGTTGGAGAATTTCTATTACACCAGCCCTAATTTCTGACCTCTTAATTCCCTCAGTTTTAATCCCATGGATTACTGTGTGGGGCATCATGAAGAAACATACCAGGTGCTCTAACTGGAATGCCAAGGTGGAGCTGGTGGCCAATATCAAGGAGATATTTGAGGATCTTCTCAGAGACACATTAAAGAATGCATGCACAGGTTCCAAACTCTTCTTTAGGCTATAGTGGAAGCTGAAGGTGACTACTTTGAGTAAATTGTTACCGGCCAGCCATAATCTAGTTGATATTTTTTTGATTTTTAGAATACCTTTATTTTTGACTGCAATATTTTTACTTTGTTTTTTTTATGCAAATTGTCAAATTTTGCCCAAACACCCTCTGTATATGTGTGTATATATATATATATATATATATATATATATATATATATATATATATATATATATATATATATACATATATATATATATATATATAATAATTATATACATAATTATAACAAGGGTTCAATTTTATGCCTCACCATGCACTGCTAGAAATAGACACTAAAGCTCTTATTACCACCTTAAAATCTTTGAGAAATAACTCACCATATCGTAGGCAAGCAAAAGAAAAATAATGAATCCACAAGTTTGGTCAACTCCATACCTGATGGGAGTTCAAGCTTAAAGTAAAATTAAAATATTTCACTTACTGCTATCATCAGTGATAGCAGTAAGTGAAATATACTTACTGATGAGGCATAAAGACGATCCCTTGTTATAATTATGCATATAACTATAAAATATTTTGTAAAATGTACCAATGAGGTTTTTACTTCCTCACTGACCACCTGGTAAAATTATTATTGATTTTACCCAATATTAAAATTAATATTTGAATAAGTTTACTCCATGATTGAAACTGTATTTACTGCAGTCTAGATGTTAACACACAACACGTGGGTACAAAAGAAGGGTGTGAATTATACTTGGCGGGATATTTTTGCATGTGTGGATGGATATTGATCATCTGATGTCACCGATTGAATGCATATTTTGAAATACATGCAAATTTATCTTATGGAGTACTTCCACTGATGAAAGCAGTAAGTGAAATATTTAAAATTTACTTTAAGCTTGAAATCCAATTGGGTATGGAGTTGACCAACCTTGTGGATTCATTATTTTTCTTTTGCTTACCTACAATATTGTGTGTTATTTCTTGGAGATTTTAAGGTTGTGTTAGGAACTTAAGCATCTATTTCTAGTAGTGCGTGGTGAGGCGTGAAGCCGACCCCTTGTAATAATTACATATATAATTACAAAATATTTTGTAAAATGTACCTATGAGGTTTTTATTTCCACACTGACCACCTGGTAAAATTATTATTGATTTTACCCTATGACAAAATATATATATACACACACACATATTGTACATAGACACACACATGCACACACGTACACAAACACACACATAAGTATGTATAATGCATAATCATTAGTCTGACAAAGTATATTTTGTCAAACTAACGATAATAATTTACATATTTTATTTATTCTCAGACTTATCTTTGAGTACTTTATTCTTAGTGGCCAGACATTTCTTCTTCTGACCTTGTCACCCCAGGAAGATAGATATGTAAATATTTACTATGTATATGTGTACACACACACACACACACACACACACACATATATATATATAGAGAGAGAGAGAGAGAGATAGCTAGCTAGCTAGCTAGATAGTCAGATAGATACACTCATGAATATATATACTTATATATACATGTGTACATACATATATGTATACACACACACACACACATATATATATATATATATATATATATATACTATTGTATACACACTCATAGTTATGTATACACAGACACTCACACACATATTTTACACACTGTCATTTGCCATGATATATATCTTAAATATATAAATACATACATATATACATACATATGTGCGTGTGTGTGTGTATGTATGTATGTATTGTTATTTATGACTATGGTATTATAATTGATTTAAAAATTTTCATTGATTGTGTGAACTTTGTGTGCAATGTACATTACACTGGTTGCCTGATGATAACAACTTTAAAATACGTGTCTCTAACACTTCACATTTCAATGATCAGTGTTAGCTGTGAAATCAATTATTTTGAGAGGTGAAGCTAGTAACGACTTAGAGTCTACAGTTTTATCAAGATAGAGGCTGGTAGATGTCTAAAGAACAACTGTCTTTGTCTGCATCAGAAAGATTCTCCCGTTCTTCATCATCTCTGAGTATATTTTCATGTATGTATACAGGATATATAATATATAGATATATATATGAGTTTTATATATATATATGTATATACATATATCAGGCCACTCCGTTGGTTATGACGACTAGGGTTCCAGTTGATCCAATCAATGGAACAGCCTCCTTATGAAATTAACATGCAAGTGGGTGAGCACTCCACAGACATGTGTACCCTTAATGTAGTTCTCAGGGAGATTCAGCGTGACACAGAGTGTGACAATAGAAACAGGAAGAAAGAGTAAGAGAAAGTTGTGGTGCCAGAGCCTCGTGGAGCTTTAGGTGTGTTTGCCCAATAACACTCACAGCACCCAGTCTGGGAATTGAAACTGTGATCCTACGACTGCAAGTCCACTTCCCTAACTACTGGGCCATTGCACCTCTGCGATATATATAGAAAGAGAGAGAGAGAGAGAGAGAGAGAGAGAAAGAGAGATACATATATATATATATACATATACATATACATATATATAGACATATATATATACATACATATATCTATATGTATGTATAATATACACTCATGTATTCATATATACACACTAATAAAGGTACATCTGTGTGTATATATGTATGGATATGAGGATGTGTGTATAAATATATATATATTTGTATATATTAATGATAAAAAGTGTAATTTTAGTTGAAGTCCTAAAGTTATCATTTTTCTAGTTTATATTTATATTCAAATATAAAAGGCCATCAAATATTTCTAAGGAAACAAAAGGAAATCCTACTTCACTTTCCATGTCATTATATCTGCATCATTATATATACATGTCTATCTAATTATATGACATATAGATTGTAAACATAGTGAAGCTGTATTTTATTTCATTTCCATAAAAGATTGAAATATCCTTTATCCCAGGATATAAACAATCTGATTGATAATGTTATTACAATCCACTAATCCTTAATATTAATATACTATTCTGTAGCCTATCAAGAATATTTTATCCCTATGCAAATGTGTGTGTGTGTGTGTGTGTACTAACATCGTCATCACCATTGTTTTGGCATCAACTTTTTCCATGCTCACATGAATTGAACAGAATTAGTGGAGGTGACTTTTCTATTGCTGGATGCTCCTCCTGTCACCAGCCATCACCTGTTTCTAATTAAGGTAGTATTTCCCCATCACCAGACATGTTTTCATGGAAGATTGGAAATGAAGGACACTGCTTGCATGATGGAGATACTCATTTACAGCAATGATGTAATAAAATGTCTGAGAGGCTCTAAAACACATACACACACACTTGTACACTCACATACAGATAGACACAACATTAAAATAGCAGTTGAGACCAACTCCATATGAAAAAAGGAATCTTCCATACAAGCATGATTTAGATAGTTTAAGTGGACTCGATGATTTGGAGGACTGCAGTGGACTCCATTGTCTGATTTTGTATGGTTTCTATCATTGGTTGCCCTTCCAAACACCTACCGTTTTACAGAGTGTAATGGATGCTTTTTATGTAACACCACCAATAATAAGGTAACCAGGTAGCTCACAAGGCTAAGATCCTGTTTTAAATGTGAGGAGCTACAGTGGAATGAGTGACAGCTTTATGCTAGGTGGCATATATATAAATTTTGAGTTTTGTTTAGTTGTTTTCCTCAGGGTCAATTTTAAGTGCATAAATCTATGATCAAAAGCATTCAGGTTATGACTACGCTGTAAATATGTATGTAAGGCTACCATAATGGATACATCTTTCTGTTCTTTTTAAGATATCAGAGAATGGTATAATAAAGATTAGGCTGCTATATCTAGCAGGTTGGGCAACCATATGAACTCTGCCTCTTGATTTGAGAAATAGTGCAAATTGATATAAAAAAAATTCTGGGTTTAATGTTAGAGGTGCTACAATGCACAATGTGGTTTATAATATAATATATTTTGATTAATCTTTATTCAGGTGACTTATGCTAATATGTATATCATTTTAATTTTAATATTTAGCTTTAAGGTAACAAAACTGAGAATCTCAAAGTCAAAATCTTGCTCTGAATTGATGGCTTGAGTAAAATGTATATTGTAGATTTATTCAACCTATAGCAACCAAAAAGTAAAGAAAAAATATATTTGTTTAACCTGCCTTCTATGGTAGAATTTATATTGTTTATATTTAAATTTAACCTTCTATTATAATGGGGTGCCACCTTGAATTTTTTTTAGTTGAATGATTCAACCCCAATATTTGTTTTCTTATTTGGACATTTTATTTGTTGATTTATATAACTTACCAGCCCACATGAGTCTACATGTAGGTCTATGAATCAAAATATTTCATTTTAATGCTCAAATTTAAATTAACATTTTGCATCTCTATCTTGTGTTAAAACCTTTTGTGTTCTAAACATCAGCCAAATAATGAGAAGGATATTTATTTAACTAAGTCCCTCTAAAACCTTGCTTATTTTGGACATTAATCAAAAAGACATTCGTAGAGTATTTAAATGGTGTTATTATACTTCTGAAGTGATTTAAAATGTGTAATTCTGATCATAATCACACATATGGATTAGTGGAGCAAAAATTAGCTGTTCTAGGGAAACAATACCATGAAAACTTAGAAAACTCTCTGCTGGCTCATGGGAAATCCCTAATGATAACGAGGTCTATTTTAAAGTATATGTGTACATAAGTGCATTGAATTTTGCTAAAAGCAGTTAACTGTGGAACATGCTAAACATAGCTTTAAAAATTAGCTTTTATGTCGTTAAAATTACATGCAATTTAACCATCCTACATTCGTGTAAAGCACTTCTATGCCATTTAATCATACACATGTATCAATGAATCCAAATTATGGGCTTGGTATATGTTTGTGAAGAATTAGTATTCCCAGGGCTATTGAACGTCTTTGAAAAGAACCATTTACTAGTAGATTGTTAAAATTCTTCCAATGTAATGCACTTTTTTCTTCTCCTCTTCTCATCCACTTTGTTTTATTTTTTCTCATCATCTTTCTCTTCTTCTTTATTCTCATTATCTTTCTCATTTTCCCCTTCATTCTTTTTTCCCATATTCTCCTCCACATTATTATCTTCTTCCCTCACTCTCCTTGTCTTTGAATCAACTCTCTTTCTTTTCTACTTCCACTTGTAACAAGAAGCATAAGGTAAAAACAGTCATGGAATGGAAAAGGAAAAGAAAATGGATTGCAACTGTATGGTATTATCGTTTTTAAAAACCTTTGCAAGGTTCTTCCCTGTATTTAGGAAACTGAAACATCCCTGTATTCATGTATTTGTATACTTTATAGGCACAGCCATGGCTGTGTGGTGAAGAAACATACTTTGCAACCACATGTTTTGTAGTTCACTCCCTCTTCATGGCACGTTGGGAAATTGTTTACTATAGCCCCAGGTCAACCAATGCCATGGGAATGAATTTGGTAGATGGAAAGAATGTGAAAGCCCCTAACTTATCTCTCTCTCTATTTCTCTCTCTCTCTCTTTGTCTCTCTCTTTCTCTCTCTATCTCTTTCTCTCCCTCTCTCTCTCTCTATATATATATATGTATATATATGCATGTGTATATATGTATATTTATGCATATATATATATATATATATATATATATATGTATATATATATATATATATATATATATATATATCTGTGTATGAGTGTGTGTGTGCATGCATGCATGTGTGCACAGAAATATATTTGTAGAAGTAGTGCATCCAAAGTGTATCAGAGAATATATTGATTAAAATGTTCACCACGGAATAGAAGCAAAAATATATGGTTAATAATACTTCCTAATCCTCAAAAAGTTAATTATTTTTGGTATTAACATAGCAGTTCTGGCAGAATCAGTAGAACACAAGGTGTATACCTTGTGGTATTTTGTTATGTCGATTTACAATTTAAATTCAAATTCTACCAGGATTGACTTTGCTTTTCATCCTTCCTATGATAAAATAAGTTCTAACCCGATTCTGAGGTTAATTTAATCAACTGTATTCATTCCAAAAACATGTGGCCATGTGCCAAAGGTAGGAATTATTATTATTAGGAATATTTTAAGATACTGGATTGGAAGAGACATAGAATGCCAGTATATGTATGACAGAGGTTTATACCAATCTTCTATGTTTTTGGTTCAAATTCTACCCTGATCAGTTTCATTTTTCTGAGCTAGATAAAATAAGAACTATGCACATATTAATTGAGGTGAATTGTGTTAACTGTAACCTTCCTAATAAATTTATAGTAACATACCTTAGAGATTCAGCATCATCACTTAACAGCTGTTTTCCATCCTACATGAGTTGGGTGGTTTGATGGGAGCTGGGGAATCAGAAGACTGCACCAAACTATACTGTCTGCTTTGGCATTGCTTCTGTGGCTAGATACCTTTCCTAATCCCAACTACTTTAAAGGGTGTACAGGATGCTTTTTACATGGTATCAGCTTCAGTGATGTCACCAAGTAAATTCCAACTCAAGACTCCTCATCTGATTGGGAAATAATATTGAGGGACACAAATAGGTGTCTTGCAGTAGAGAGAAGCAAGGCTACATTAGGTAGAGGGAGAGTGGAAAGAGAGAGAGAGGGAGAGAAAGAGAGAGAGAGGGAGAGAAAGAGAGAGAGAGAGAGAGAGAGAGAGAGAGAGAGAGAGAGAGAGAGAGAGAGAGAGAGAGAGAGAGAGAGAAAGAAAAGAAGATGAAAATATGATGGAGCATCCACCGAAATCACAAGATGGTGTCTATAGTGAAGTGGAACAGGGATTAGAGAGGGTGAGTGGGAGGAGTAAGGTTGTGAGATTACGGAAGGAAACTGAGAGATGGGAAGTAATTTAGTGAGTGTGAACAAGTAGAGGAAGGGATTATTAGAAGGATATGTTGTAATTCAACAGGAACATATTGTGTACAGGTAAATGTACCTGAACTGAGAAAAAGAACTAAATTTATTATCATGTCTATTATTTGTTAATTCATTTATGTAGTAAATAAGAAGAATTACAATAATAAATAATTATTCTTTTCTTTACTTTTATTTTACTCCTGTGTTCTTTAGTTTGTTTTGGCCATACTGTAGGACTGTTTTCAAAATATATACATTATTTATTTTCATATTTTACTCCAAAATGTACTGATGAAGATTAAAGATTTGGTTTTTATACATTTAACATTTAAATTCTTGAAAAGAAGACAGAGAAAAGGAGAGTAAATTAGGAAAAAATTCATTTTGAATTTTTTTTAAAGATAAAAATACTATGAATGAAAGAATTTAAAAAGTTAAAGAAATAGGCTATTTTTGCATTTTTCTAAAAGTTCATGGAGAATAATAATTATATTAAGAAATGTTATTTAAAAGTTCTACTTTGGCATGATTTAATGCAATTACCTCTCCTGTTTTTATCTTTGGTAACATCCTTCAAATACATAACTGTTGCAATAACATGAAAATAAGACGGCCTCTACATGGCTGTTGGATCTATTAGAAATAGTAACCAAATCTGTATCACCACTTATTACCCAGCATCTTAAAAAACATCAAGATATATTGGATAATATTGTTAGAGTTAAACTTTGATGCATTAGAGTGTAGTTTTTGATATGCAAAATAGATGAATGGTCATGGGTTTAACACTTTTGATCTTAGATCTCCTCAACCAAGTTTGACTTTGGGCTAACCAAAAGTAGATAAGTAAATCTCATCAGTGCTGCTAAGATTCAGTACTTTTTGAAGACCACTGTATGCATAAGTGTACATTTACATCATTATCATCATCATCTTCTTTCACTCAATCTCTCTCTCTCTCTATATATATATATATATGCATACACACACACACATATATGTATGTATATACACACACACACATACATACAAACATACATACATATAGATATTACTTATACTTGCTCATTTAAAATCGACAATAAGATCAAAACATGCTTGTTATTTTCATCAATTGATTTTGAAAACAAGCTCCACTCCTACTGCATCAACTTTATTTTCCAAAAATTTCAATTAACTGATTTTATAGGAGTTATCTCCCATATTTATCTATTTATTATTTTTTTTATAGATATGAAACACTCCTAGAGAAAGCTTATGTCTATAGAATGACTGCATGAATAATCCCAGTTAATAGAAATGTTTCAACTAAGTATATTACACATGTGAGACCCTACCATACATATAAAATTGAACAATGGCTGTGTACACTATTCACTTTTTACTTACTCCTTCTTCAAGCCTCTTGTATTTAAATTTTATCTTCATTTTAAATTTTATTTCAAGTTTCAATGTGGAAGTTTTAAAAAACAACTTTTGTTGTTATCATTACTTGCTTTATCTTTACAATATATTTTTTGTGTCTACCTACCTTGTTTGTCATCACATCTACTCCACATTTTTCCCCTTCTTTTCTTTTTCTCATCACCATTTTCTCAACCTTTCAATTCTTCTATTTTTATTTATCCACTTTATTCTTGTCCATCATTTTTCATCCATTTACAGTCTATTCTTACCCCTTCAATAATTTGCATTCTTTTTTTTTATTTTTTTTATTTTTCTGACTGATCATCCCCAGTCCATTATTATTAAACTTCTTGCTTTTCATTAAATTTTTATCCTCCTTTACTTCACTTTTCCATTTATCTGCTGCTAAGTTTTTTATTTTTATTTTTTAAATTTCTTTTTTTACATTTCTATATTAGTCTTATTTACTATCTTCCGTTGGTTGATGGCTTTCGTATGGTTTTCTTCTTGTTCTCTTTCACTTAAATTGACTTATTTCATTTCTATTTTCTTTCTTCCAATGTTTTTCTTTTTCATATCCTCCTGCATCACATCTCTTCCCTAACTGTCTTACTATTTGAAATGTTTTTCTCCCTTTCTCTAACATATGTACACATATGACTGCTCCTCAATAAATTCACTTACATAAAGGAATAATTGAATCAATGCTGAAGTGTGTGAGCTGATTGTGTCTGTCCAATCTATGTCTGTGCGCATGTGTGTGTATGTGAGGGGGGGTGGTGAAGAGAGCATTTAGAAGTGATAGCATGTGTAGGTGTGTGTTTGTGTATGTGTGTGCATGGCTGAGTATGTGTGAAAGTGAGAGTTACGAAGAGAGAGAAGGGAAGACAGGGAGAGTTAGAGTGCTTAAGTGTGGGAAAAAGCAAGTGAAAATACCAGTTTGCCAGAGAGAGAGAGAGAGAGAATTGTGTGCGTTGATGTTTACCATGTGTGTATATCTATATATGGATGTATGTACATGTGTATGTCTCTGTCAGTGGCAGAATCATTGCTAAAGTGAGTATTGCTATGTGCAAAAATGTGTATGTATGCGTTGCCCTCTACTGATTTGTGCATATGTAATTTGCACCACATGCATGTAAGTAATTGAATGCAAGCTGCAGCAAAATGAGTGTGAGCATGTGTGCAGATGCCGACCGCTATTGATTTGTCCATACAGTTGTAGACATGAATTTAAGACTGAGAAGTCCTCTTCACAGGTATGTAGCACCCTGTTTGATCCCATTGCACACTATCATGACCAATGCTTCAGACTGAGTGGAAATTGACTGATAGAAATTGTGTTGACGCCCATCACAGTACAGAAAGTTATGAAAACATGCAATAGCAAAAATAGAGGAAAAACAAACAAACAAATAAATAAATAAATCAATAATAATAATAATAATAATAATAATAATAATCATGAGAAGAAGAAGAAGAAGAAGAAGACAACCTGCACTACACAAACAACACACAAGATAAAAACTAATCGAACTGCAGACTCAAACAAAACCCCATAGCAAAACATACTGATACAATACAATATCTTTGTCCCCATCAAAAAAATATAGCACACCCCACCCCACCATCACAAAGGTGCAACAAACCATGCAATAGAAAGTTGCTTGAAACTTTCAGATGTCCAGAGATAATAGTAGTGAAGACGATAGAGACAACGTTAGCTTACCTAAGTTTATGAGAAACAGGAGTTTCCGAAAAATCTGGTTGTAACAGCAAAAATGAAGCTGGACCTTTAAGGGAAGGCCTCTCACTCAGTAGTGCTTCAGTAAAATTGTCATCCTAATACAGTATCAGCAGATAATAATAATAATGATAATGAAATTGGAAACCATGATTATGATACTTTAAAACTGAAAATAATCAAAGAATTAAATGCCATAAAAGAACTTAGTATGGACCACTGAGTGTACCTTCCAAAACGTAGACTTCATAAGGCAATTAAAAACATAAATTTGTGTAGCACAAGACACCATCTTGACAGAAGCAAAGGTTTATTTAACAAGGCTAAATAACTTAATATTTGCTGCAGCTTCTGTGGGAAGCTAATATCCAGAAAAAGATAGAAAATAAAGGAAGGATCTGTCAATTCTTAATGAAATGAGTAACCAAACAACACTACTTAACAACAAAAAATGAAAGACAAATACTATATAAATATAAAGTAATAATACAAGATGTACCTGAAACAAAAGAAAATATAAAGCAAGATATCCTTGCTAAAGCACAAAGAATCAGTCAACCTTATGAAAAACGAGTTTCTTGTTCTTGTCTATATTTTAAGTAAAATGGATTTTTCTAACTCATCCCTCTTGCGTTTTGTTAAATGGTGAACTCTTCTTTTATAGAGCTGAGTAAAAAATGCTTTCAGAATTTTTTCAGAAATTTTAACTAATCTTGTGGATCATGGTGGAATTATCCTGTCTTAGCTGCATGGCAAATGGATATTACCAGTTTTAACTATGTTTAACTGTTCAAGTCTACAGGTTAGTTTGCCCTCCTCATAAGAGAGAAAAATATTTTATCCTTGACTATGAGACCCAACTGCTTTTTTCCCCATGGAATTACATTCACTTCTAAGAAGTATTACAAAACATCCAAAACTGTAGTCTGTTCAAAATCTATGTAACTAAGAATATATCAATTACATTCCCCAAGACATCAACACACATTAAGGTTATATATGCTTTGAAACATAAAAATGCTTTGGTGTACTGACTTCTTTTATACTGCAATAATGTGTTAATATATTCATAATATTTTGATCAAGCTTTGGGTCTGTAATTAATTTATACTATTTTTTACTGCATTGATTGATGTCAGTTGCTTTTGAAGTGACCTTTACAAAATTGATGATAATTTTCTTGCAAACTCTCCCCCATCCTTTGACTGAAACACTAATCCCAACAAAATATCTATATATCTATTCAAAATGATTATTTTGATAATTTCAATATATATACAGGAATCCCTCACATAACAGACGTGTTGCATTCCAGAAAACCCTGTTATAACATATAATTCTATAACATGAAACGAATTTCCTATCGGATTCTATATTCATTGACTTGCATGTTACATGGAAACCAACAGATTATAGGTTTCACATTATAGGATTTCATGTTATAGAAAAATTTAGAGGAGTACAACATTTCTGCAACATGGGGGATACATGTAACTGAGTCTATATATTTGGGTTATGTTTGTTAAAAGTTAAATTCATCCCAATTTCTTCCCCCACTTTAATAGTACAATTTTCTGTTTGAGGATTTACCTTCTTTGGTATCTTAGTTGTATGAGTCCACATTTTCTTCTTAACATATACTTACATTTGGTACATATGAACGCAATACAGAATTTTATTAACTTGGTGAGTGGGATTTGAGCTTACTTTAGGTTACTTAATCTCCTGAAATATAGACAAATAAACAAAAATATCTAAAGGTCAGTACATAAAAATAGAAATATCAAACACATAAACCTAAAGGTTGATATTTTAGTGTCTTTGATGTTATGTCCATATATTTCTGATTGATGTTTGGCATACTAGTCTTTTCTTGTGCTCTAGTGACAAATGGCAAACAGTCTGTAACCACCTGTGGGATAACGCATTATTTTAGATTTCTCTAGACTTTGAATATCTCTTATAATCATTATAAGGATGGTACTATGTGTAAAATAATTCTCTTTTTCAGTTTTCTGTTCATCTAAAATGTCTGGTGACTTGTTGAAAGCAACATATCTCAATGGCTGAAGATTAATCTTTAGATTTGTATGTTATCTTAGAATTTGAACAGTTTAGAGAAAGAGCAAAAAAATTGTAGTTATTCCCCAAGTAGAGAACAAATCAGAATTTTATATTTAACAGCTTAATATTCTCTTTTTAGCTTTTCCCAACTCAATTTTCTTTTAAAATTCCATAAAAGAGATTTAACTTATACATCTTCCCATAAAAAAAATGACATCTATTTTCTGAATTACAGTGAAAGGATCAACTTTTGTTTTATTTCTACAGCCATTTTGAAAATGAATAGATAACAAAATGTACAAAGATTTGAAAACAGTTATAGAGTTATGCTAGATTCTAGAATACTCTATTTAAGCTATTAGCCAAATATATAAATATATGTTTACGCACACACGCGCACACACACACACACACACAGAGTGGGTTTTGAAAAGTTCCTGGCATTGGGTAAAAGAAAATACAGGAGGATCATTATAATTTATTCAACATAATCCCCTCCCAGTTTCACACACTTATTGCAGTGACCCTTAGGTTTAAAAGAACTCAACCTATATATATATATATATATATATATATATATAT
>NC_068984.1:31031639-31034482 GCF_001194135.2 Octopus bimaculoides
TATATATATATATATATCTTATATATATATATATATATATTATTAATTTTGCCTGTATGACCTGACTTTGCTGCCTCTAGTGATAGTATTTTGATAGTACTTTCACTCTTATGTTTACTTACAAATAATTTCACGTATTTCGTTTGTATAAGTGGTGTGTGACTACTTCAAACGAATTTGCAAGCATGGTAGAGGCAAATTTTAGGAGTTATTGGCTGGCAGGTTTGGCACTATTTTTGGTGCTAAATTTGAAATCATGTTATCAAACTAAAAAGCATTAAATTTTGCTGACCTAGCAGAGGTAAGACGATTTTATTGTTCACTGGAATATTTTCCTATCATACTTGTATTAATATTAATGTTATGACTATTCCATGGCACAGAAGTATTTTTAACTTCTATTATTAGTGATACAGGTGGTCAAATAGTACCTTTGTATATATATATATATATATATATATATATATATATATATGGCCGTTGCCAGTACCGCCTGACTGGCTCCCGTAGGATTTTCGAGCGAGATCGTTGCCAGTGCCCCTGGACTGGCTTGTGCGGGTGGCACATAAAAGACACCATTTCGAGCGTGGCCGTTTTCGTGCGGGTGACACGTAAAAGCACCCACTACACTCTCTGAGTGGTTGGCGTTAGGAAGGGCATCTAGCTGTAGAAACTCTGCCAAATTAGACTGGAGCGTGGTGTTGCCATCCGGTTTCACCAGTCCTCAGTCAAATCGTCCAACCCATGCTAGCATGGAAAGCGGACGTTAAACGATGATGATGATGATGATGATGATGATGATATATATATATATATATATACATATATTATTAATTTTACTTGCATGGCTTGTATTCATGTCATTAGTGATGGTATTTTCATAGTACTATCACTCTCATATTTACTTATATATATGTGTGTGTATGTGTGTGTGTGTGCGTACGTGTGTGTGTGCGTGTGCGTGCATATATGTGTGTGTGTGTAAATTAATAATAAGGGGAATAGGAATTTATAAATCCAGTTTTCTTCTGCTGTCAATCATGTCTTTCCATTTCTACACCAATTTCTACACCAATTTCATGCACACTAAGAAGCAAAATTTTGCAGTGTGCACGAAAGTGCAACAGAAAAATGTGTAGGTGCAGAAATGGAAAGACATTATTAAGAATTGAAATATTTAAAAAGATAAAAGTATTTATGAGTGCATATTAAGACGTGTTCTGTATTTTCAATGAAAAAAGTTTCTCTATTTAAACGTTCTTGTGGAGAGATTGTGTCTTTGCACTGGTAGAAGGGGACTACTGTGAAATTTGGGTTGATGTTATCTGCACATTTTTCTATATGTTCACTGAGAAGAATTTGCCTGTATTGCAGGAAACGGATTTGCTCTTTATGTAGAGTGGTTCTCCTTCTCTAGGTCATACTCGCCTATCCAATATAGTTATGTCCGCAACTCAAGCAGCTTATTACATAAATTAGGTTCTCAGAGGCACAAATGAGCAACTGGAAGGCCTCGGGACCAGATGGAGTTCAAGACTACTGGAGTTCAAGACTACTGGATCAAAAGATTTGGTGAATGTCAAGCATGAATAGTTGTGCAACTCAACATCTTGTTAAATGCCGACCAAGCAACACCAAAGTGGTTGACATTGGGTAGGACAGTGCTGTGCCTGAAAGACAGTGGAAAAGGCAATACAGTAGACAATTACAGGCTGATATCCTGTTTGCCACTTATGTGGAAGTTACTGACTGGAATGCTCACATATTTGAAATCTTTCAAGTCTACCTCTGTCAACTTGATTGTAATCCCATATCTCATATGCCTCAATAGTTTAGACTGGATACATCATTTTTATCTACTTTTTTCTGCTTATCAAACTTTTTTTTTATTTCCTTAGTATTTGCAAGAAATAATTACAGTGAGTATGCATTTCCAGTGTTTTGATGCTAGATCATGTGCTGAAAATAAAATGATTGTTGTGTAGAAAATCACAAATTAGCCATTCAAAAGCATTCAAAGACTTATAACTTCAATTAAACATTTATTTGTCTTACGGTGTTAAAATTTTCTTTGTTCAAAACTACTGCAGCCTTCATTTTGCCAATGAACAGGTCACGGTTTTGAGTAACAGAAAGTTTGACATCATAATACAAATAAATGTTTAAATGATGTTAAAGGTCTTTGTATGTTTCTGAATGGTTAACTTATGTCTCCTATGATGCAGGTGCTTGAGTATTCTCTTGTTTCATGACAATGACCTACTTCTTAATTGAATTAGTGTGCAAATGGTTGAATATTCCACGGATGCATGAACCCATAATACAATTTTCAGGCAGAAACAAGGTCACACACTATGGTACAAAGGTGAACCTTTGAATTACAAGTACAATAATCCCAACTGACTTGTGTACATTTTTGTCATGTCACTTTCATTCACAAGACTTTGGTTGACTCAAGGATATTGTAGGATTGAACGTGGGATCTCATGTATGTGAAGCAAACTGGTTCACCCTCCAGCCTACTGCGCAAATTCATCAATTATTCCAGTTTCCCTTAGCAAAGACGACTTGAGCTCAGACAATATTAACCACATCCCAATGATCTATTTTTTTAATCTACTACTTATATTGTATTCATGTTTTTATTTTCTAAAATTTTAATATGGTCTTCTGTTTTGTTTCCTTACACTTTCTTGCTCTAATGAATGACAACATTATAAAAAATGTCAAGTAGCCCAAGTATGTTTTTGCTAGGTGTGCGTGTACATGTGTGTGTGTGCAAATGTAAATATAAATACATACATACACACACACACACACACATATATATATATATATATATA
>NC_068984.1:31034614-31038857 GCF_001194135.2 Octopus bimaculoides
TATATATGCATACATATATATGAATATAATATACGTACATATGTATGTATTCATATATATATATATATATATGTATTTATGTATATATATATATATGTAAATGTATAACTATACATTATCATATAGCATGTGCCCACACATATATCTATATCTGTCTGTCTATCTATATATATACATATATACTCACATACATACATACATCCATGTATATATATGTCTATATACATATATACATATATATATATACATTTAAATTCTAACCTAGATGTCATTTGCAAATGTTGTTAGTGGCAAAACTGAGATCAAAAATATAAACAACTCCTCCTTACACACGCACGCAAGCACACACACATACACACACACGCGCGACAAAAGTATACGCATAAAAGTAAAAAATAAAAATAGAACTGCCCACAGTCTGTGTATTCAATTTCAAGTGTTAAGAAGAAATTAATTGAAAATGGTGTGACAGGATAAACATAATGTTAAGATAGTTAGATAGATCATTTAAATATGAGTGGTTTTTTTGGGGTGATGTGAGGTAGATTGTAAAGTCAAAAGTAAAAGAAAAAAATTGACCTGTTGATGGGATAGATAAATACAGAAAGTGGGGGTGGAGGATGAGGTTCATTGCATCAATAAAATTACAAAAGCTATAAAAGAACAGAAATGTGAAGGAAGAAGAGGAGGAGGAGGAGGAGGGGGAATAAGGAAAGGAGGAAGAAATTAAGAGGAAGTGGATGTAGAATAAGAGAAGGAATAATAGGAGATTAGAGAAAGTAGAAGACAAGAGAGTAAGGGGAAGGAGAAGAGGAGGAAGAAGAATAGGAGATAGAAGAGGTGGAAGAAAAAGATGAGGAAAAAGAAGTTTGTATTTTGGTCAGATTAGAGCAATAAGATAAACAGTGAGATGATAAAGAAAGGTGGTTCTTGTCCAGTCCACTTCACTTTTGAGCTAAATTCTGTTGGCCTTAGTCTGAACACATTTCTCAGCATCACCACAACTCTACTGAACATTATTATTATTATTGTTCAGTAATTTTATTTTTATAACGTGCTTTCACTTCACTACCAAGCACAGCTCTGTGTGCCTTGGGTATGTGCTGTGGTTTGCTGTGATGCTCTTATGGTTACAGTATTGAAAGTGTTTTGCGTAGGATGTGTGCAGTGCCCAGTAGTGCAATTTTCTGTATGTTATATATATTTGTAAGTCCTGGCATTGTTGTTATGTATTTGTCTGAATATTTTTTTATTATACCTAAGGCACCTACTATGATAGGAATTGTTTCTGTTTTTATATTCCACATACGGGTTACCTCTATTTCCAGGTCTTTGTATTTTGAAAGTTTTTCCATTTCTTTTAGGGAAACATTGTCATCTGCTGGTATTGATACATCAATTAGAAAGCATTTTTTTTTCTTCATGATCTTTGACAACTATATCTGCATTATTATTATTATTAGGCGAGTTGGCAAAATCGTTAACATGCCAGATGAAATGCTAAGTGGTATTTTGTCTGCTGCTATGTTTTGAGTTCAAATTCTGCTGAGGTCAACTTTGCCTTTCATCCTTTCAGGGTCGATAAAATAAGTACCACTTGAACACTGGGGTCGATGTATTCGACTCATCCCCACCTCCCCCAAACTGTCCTTGTGGGAAAATCTGAAATAATAATAATAATAATCATTATTATTATTATTGTTGTTGTTGTTGTTATTATCATCATTATTATTATTCAGCGCACTGAACAAAAAATGCTTGACGGTATTTTGTCTGTCTCCATGTACTGAGTTCATATTCTACTGAGGTCGACTTTGCCTTTCATCCTTTCGGGTTTGATAAATTAAGTACCAGTGAAACACTGGGTTGATGTAATCGACTAGTCCCATCCACCCAAATGTCAGGCCTTGTGGCTTTAGTAGAAAGCAGTATTATTATTGTTGTTGCTGTTGTTGCCCTCATTATCATCGTCATTGTCATCTTCATTGTTGTCGTCTTCATCATTATCATCATGACTATTATTATTATTATTATCATCATCATCATCAGCATCATTATTATTACTATTACACAAAAGCTATTATATTTCAAGATTTTCTCCTGTGGTTTGTTGACAACTCTCTTCAAATCTCGAAAATCTTTCATTAGATTCTTGTAGAATAAAAGATTGTACTTTTCTGTAGGCTGTCAATACTTGTCTTAATTCTAGTAATCCTCAGCCTCTTAGGTAGCATTTAGATATTGTGCCAAATTACCACAGGAATAGTTTTCACCTTTGTATAACACAATTTCTTCATCTCTTTAGCTAGGTCCTGATATTTCTCAGTTTTTCCAGCTTCCTACATATCTATTCTGTTACAATATAGTATTACAAAGTCAATGACCTACACTGATTCTTTCTGTCCTTCGTACTCATATATACAATTGCTTGAATATTATGATCCATCTCTAAGAAGAAATCCATTAAAATCCTATAATCATCATTCACAATCACAGCCTCTTATTAGTGTCCTTCGCATTAAATTCTCAAGTTTGACTACTCTTCCAGTGCACTCTTTTACAGACATAGTTTTGCTTGCACTTATACTCTTCTTTTGCAAGCTTACTGTATTCACTGAGGAGTTGGTACTTACTTTTCATCCCCTTTTCTACAAATTCTGCATTTGCTCTGACTGAATTGTATCAATGTTTGACAGTATTAACTTCATTCTAATGACTTACTCCTTAGTGGTTATTATTAGCAATTCAGTTTCTCTTTTCAGGCTTTCATCTGTCAGTCATAATCAACATTTTTCATTTCTGATATTTTTGGTCACTTGCATGAATTGTCTTTGGAATTTTTTATTATTTTTTTTAGTTAAATATCCTCTAGTTCTTAATTCTGTTACTGAATTAACTTATTTCTTTGATATTTCTGGTACAACATCATCATCGTCATCGTCATCGTCATCGTCATCGTCATCGTCATCATCATCACCATCACCACCATCACCATCACCATCATCATCATCATCATTGCCTTTGCCTTTGCCTTTGCCTTTGCCTTTGCACAGCTTCTAATGCTGGAGATGTACTTCGGTGTCAGATGTTCACTGCCAGTGAACTAAGGTAACACCTCTTATTTTACGAGCACCTTCTGGAGTATTTGAGCAGTTCCAAGCAGTGCTGTTTTCTGCAAGTACTCCACCCTTATTGCAACCCCTATTTCTTCCATGTACTTCTCGAGATTTTTGCTCACTGTCCCCATGGCTCCAACAATTATTGGTACTACTACTACCTTTTTCCTCAACCACAACTGCTTAACTTCCTAAGCTAACCTGGCATATCTCTCAACTTTTCTTTCTTCCTTATTGCATACCTTGTTGTCTGCTGGGCATGTTATATCTGTTATCTAGCATAGTTTGTTTTCTTTCTCAATTAAGACTATGTTCATGATAAAACTTCCAATCAGTTAAGATCAGAAACCATGAGAGCTACTGTCTGGTACTGCATCGGGGCATTTATTATTATTATTATTATTATTATTATTATTATTATTATTATTATTATTATTATTATTATCATTATTATTATCATTATCATTTACTTTTAATCTGCATGTTTGTTACAATCACTCATTCACACACACACAGTGTCCTATGGTGAGTGAAGTATAAGAGAAGTTACAGTATGACTGAAAGCTTGGGGAGGGGAAGTGGCAGGGGCAGTAGTGAAATATCTTCATGTAATGCAACACATACCTTTAAAATGATAGGGTTTTTCTAAGGATGTGGGCAATACTTGTCAGTACTATCGTTTGGATTTCTCTAAGACATGTTTCTCCTGGGATATTATCTAGATGCTTCTGACATCTCTTTCTTATCATACCTATGGTACCCACAATAACAGGAACAGTTCCTTCTTTGAGATGCCATGTCTTTTGTATTTTAGTTTCCAAGTCTTTATATTCACTTAATTATTATTATTATTATTATTATTATTATTATTATTATTATTATTATTATTATTATTTTATGTTTGACTTT
The DNA here is from genome assembly GCF_001194135.2 of Octopus bimaculoides. Taxonomy (NCBI): domain Eukaryota; kingdom Metazoa; phylum Mollusca; class Cephalopoda; order Octopoda; family Octopodidae; genus Octopus; species Octopus bimaculoides. Next base: position 31,038,640 of record NC_068984.1, read on the forward strand.
TGTTTTGCATTTGTACAAGTTGGATCCAAGTCTCACCCAGAGACCTCAAGAGACAACAAGTTAGAAGTTCATGTAGGTGTTCTGCCTAGGGTACCATATATTTGGATTTGTACAGTTTTGTTCAAGTGAATGTTTAAGAAACCATAAGAAAATTATGTGTTTGCTTTAAAATTTGAGATCACATAGACAGTATTTTACGTAGGATATCGGCAGTTCCC
>NC_068984.1:31041295-31047744 GCF_001194135.2 Octopus bimaculoides
GTTACTGAGTAAGATGCTTTCTTGCTTTCATGTTTTGAGACAAGTTTTAGCATCAAGTCCGCAGAGTTTTTCAGATAGGTGTCTAGGCCAATTGTGGCTACCTTCATTGTTAATGCCAGCTGTAGAAGTCCTCGGCCTCCCTCTTTTCTTGGCAGATAAAGACGTTCTATATCTGCCTTAGGGTGGTGCATTCTATGCATTGTCAACAGTTTTCGTATTTTTCTGTCAACATTACATATTTCAGTAATTGACCAGTTAACGATATTGAAACTGTAAGTCACGACTGGTATGGCTAGAGCATTGATCGCTTCGATTCTGTTTCTCGCATTCAGCTCTGTCTTCAGTATTGCTCTCACCATGCGATAACATTCTCTTTATTATTATTATTATTATTATTATTATTATTATTATTATTATTATTATTATTATTATTATTATTATTATTATTATTATTATTATTATTATTATTATTATTATTATTATTATTATTATTATTATTATTATTATTATTATTATTATTATTATTATTATTATTATTCAGTAGTCTTATTTTTATCATATGCTTTCACTACACTACTGAGCATAGCTATGCGTGCCTTGGGTGTGTGCTCTGGTTTGTTGTGGTGCCCTTGTTTTCACTGAATTGAAGGTGTTTTATGTAGGATGTGTGCGGTGCCTAGTAGTGCTATTTTTTGTATGTTATATATACTTGTAAGTCCTGGTGTTTTTGTTATGTATTTGTCTGAATGTTTTTTTTTTTTATCATACCTAATGCATCTACTATAATAGGAACTGTTTATGTTTTTAGGCTTCAAATTCGAGTTACCTCTATTTACAGATCTTTGTATTTTGAAAGTTTCTCTGTTTCTTTTAGAGAAATATTGTCATCTGTTGGTGTTGATACATCGATTAGAAAGTAAACTTTTCTTGGTGACCTCTGACAATTAATCCTATTGGCCTTAATTTCTCTATCTGTATGTATTGGCATATCCCAGAGTATGGTTGCTTTCTCATTTTCTGTGACCTTTTCTGGCATCTACCTATACCATCTTTTTTCTGTTGTTATTGTTGGCATAGCTTCCAGTGTATATAGGTTTGAACTGTATGGTGTCTGTGAATATATTCCATCTTATCCAGGACTGGGCAACCAGAGACAATATGGTTTATTGTTTCTTCTCTCAACGTATTCTGCAACTACTTTTATTTCTTTTCATTGCATGTTTTTGGTGATTTCTGGTGGGGAGGCTTTGATATTGCACTGCAATTAAAACTCCTTCATTTCTGCTTTGAGTCCTGAGCTTCTTAGCCATTGTTGGAATTTTGCTTTGTCTATTACTTTTCTGTGTAACTTAACCCAATATTTGCTGTGTAGGAGCTTTTTTTGCCATCATTTTATCATGATACGTTGCTGTTACAATTTTAGTTTGGATTTCAGTCGTATTACAGCTTTTGTTGTTTTTTCTTTTACTTCATAGTTGTTAGGTTATACGACTTATTTTTTGTATTTGTCAGCTTCATTAAAGACAGTAAATAGTTTTTTGTTTTGTTCATGTTTTGTAGCTCTTTGTATTAGTTTTCCTTGGTTCTGAAATAGATATTTCTGAAGTAGATAATCCTATGGTGGTTATTTTATAATAGTTTTCTAGCTGTATAAGGCCTCTACCATCTTCAGTACTTTGTATATATGGCTTTCTAGGTCAGATTTTAGGTGGAGCATCCTAAATCCTGTCATTATTTTTCTTGTTTTCCAGTCTATTTTGATTAGTTCATTTAGAATCCAGTTAAGAACATTGTAGCTGTAACTTATAACTAGGACAGCTAGAGTGTTGGTACTTATTATCTTGTTTTTTGCATTGAGCTCTGTTTTCAGTATTAATCTAACTCATCTATAATATTCCTTTCTTATCTTCTCTTTCAATTGTGTGTATTGTATCGTATCTAGTTCATTGATTCCTAAGTATTTGTATGCCTGGCTTTGGTCTAATTCTCTTATTTCATTTGCTTTATCTAGTGTGATTTCGTTACTCTTAACTAGTTTTCCTCTTTTCAAAGTTGCTTTGGCACATTTTTCTAAGCCAAATTTCATGTTTATTTCTTTGGTAAATCCGTAGCATACAGTTTTAGATCATCCATATACAAGAGATGGTTGATTATTTTGCTGTAACAGTTGTATCTACAGCTAGTTCTGTTTAGCATGTCAGATAAAGGTGTCAGTACCAAGCAGAACAGGAGTGGAGACAGTGGGTCTTCATGGAATATTCTTCTTCTAATGAGGGTGGATTTGGTTTATATGTGTCCCTCTTCAGTTTGGAGCTGTAGCACTGTCTTTCATTTATTCATGGAATGTTTTATATATTTTACGATTATTGGTGCTACCTTGTTCATGGCTAGCGTTTCTAGGATCCATATGCATAGAATACTATCAAAGCCTTTTGATAATCGACCTAAGCCATACTTAGATCTTTCTTCTTTCTGCGGCTGTCTTTAATTATAGCCTTATTGATCAGTAGCTGATCTTTATAGCTGTATGAGCCCTTCTGCTCTTCTGGAAACAGATTGTTTTCTTCCAGATGTTTGCCCATTCTCTGTGATATTATTGCAGTAAAGGCTTTGTAAACTGTAGGGAGACAAGTTATCAGTCTGTAATATTGTGGGTTTGCTGTTTCAGTGGATTTGGGAATTAGTGTAGTTTTCCCATCTGTGAGCCATTCAGGCATTGTCTCTGGCTCGGCTAGTATTTCATTAAATTGCTCAGCCAGCCTTTTATATATTCCTGTTAGATATTTTAACCAGAAGTTGGAGATCTTGCCATACCAGGTGGCTTCCAGTTGCATAGTTTATGTAGTGCCTGGGTGACCTCTGCAGTTGTTATAGGAGTCCAGAGTTGTTCAGGTGCTGTGTTTGTTGTTTTGATAGATCTTTTCTGAGATTGCTTCTTCACTGACCATATTTCTTTCCAAAATTCTTCCACTTCTTCTGTTGTTGGTGCTGCATTGATCTCTATTTTATTTTTGCCAAGTTCTTGGTAGAATTTTTGGGGGTTGGAGTTGAAGTGTTTGTTTTGTTCAAAGAAATGTTGGCGTTTCTCATACTAGTAGATTCTTTGTGCTTTGGTGAGGCTATCTTGCTTTAGCTGTTCTTTTACCTCAGGTATACCTTGTTCTGTAATTTTGTATTTGTTATTATTATTATTATTATTATTATTATCATTATTATTATTATTATTGTTGCTGTTATTTTTGTTGTTGTTGTTGTTATTATTATTATTATTATTATTATTATTATTATTATTATTATTATTATTATTATCATTATTATTATATAGAAGCTTACAGAATCATTTTGTAAGACTTCAGCTTATTTTAAGAGAAGAGGTTGAAATGAAGCTTGTTTCTTTTTCTGAGTCAAGACCAAATGAATTTTATGAAAAGAGTATTAAAAAAGCTTTGGGGAAGATGAGATGTTATTGAAAAGAATGGTGACTGTGTTGATTAAATAAATCTATTTTTGGCTGCATCTTCATTTTTATTTCGATTGTAAACATGGACAGAACTTTTATTGCAACCTGATGAAAACACACAGAGAAACATACATGCATGAAAATTACTCTCTCTGTTTCTGACAGGCCATTCTAGAGTCCAGTGACAACACAGTTCTTCAAACTTTTAAATCCTTTTCTTTCTTCTATTTGAAAAAGAAGAATCTTTCTGAAATATCATAGCTCATTAATAACTTATGTAAAGTAATACAACATCTTCTTTCCTTGTTTTCATTATTGATATTGCTTTACATATTTTGCCTAACTTTTCACCGGAATTGCTAAAAGGCTTTTTTCAAACAGTTGTATAATTTATAAACATCACCAAAATTCAAGCAAATTACAAAATTTTTAAATATATATGCACAATATTAGTTACATCTATAAATACAAGTGGGTGTGTTTTTGCACGTACAGACTCACAGATGGTTAAGAAAATTTATATATAATCATGAAATCCAACATTTTATTTCACTGTATGAGCAAGTGTTTTTTTTATTGCTCTAGACTAACCCCAGGTTTTTCAGGGAAAATGGATAGGCTGGACACCATGTGAACTGTATTCATTATGGAAAGAGCCAGCCTTGTTACATACTGTCATACACTGATCTCTTGAGGATTATATTCAGTATAAAAATGTGTGTGTGTAATACCCAGATGTGTCTGAGTTGATACATTTTCAATCAAATGATAAGAATGTCAGCCAAACTCACATACACTGGTTCAGGAATGCAATTTACTTATGGGATACAAACCCAGGTCAAAATGTTTTACAAACAAGGTTTTATTGTTTTATTTTTATTTATTTTTGTTCTTTAAGAAGAAATCTAACTTAAAGCTACTTTTTATAGATCACTTTTTGTGCCCTGTTTTCTGAACCTGAGAAAAATAACTAGGGCTGCAAATTTTGATTTTGCACACCTCAAAAATTTTAGATTGTGCATTTAACCCTCACCCCCACCCTCTCCTGCACTCCTGTTCCCGGGCCCCTGCTGAGATATGTTCCCTTTACTTCCAGTTTAGATTTAAGTTATGGTTATAATTAGAGAGGGAGACCAAAAAGCAAGTGTGATGAAAGTTAAGTAATCCCTTGGTTGAGCAAAACTTCCATGTAACACTATGTGACATTCAATAAAGCAAAGTAAAAAAGGACACAGAAAACTATAAGATTGAAGGTATTTAATTGTTTAGAAAAGATGGACTGCTGTTGCAAGAAAACACAGGACAAATCTGTGATTGCAGTAGAACCTCAATCAAGCAGTGGGTTCATGATGATGAGCCCACATTCAGTGGATTGGGCTGTGAGAGTTAAGTTACAGACTCTGAAGGATGTTAAAATGTAGACAGTAAGATGATAGTAGTGCAAAAACATGAGAAGAGCTGAGAACAGAAGCTTGCTAATTACTCCTGCAGTTAGGGAAAGATGTGTAAAGATGTTGATTAAACCAAAATAAGCTCTCTTTGTAGAAACCTATGATTAAAGATATTCCAGTTGAAATCAACAATTTTCTCTTCGCACATACTATTCAATACATCGTTTATCTTTTATCGTAAGTCTTTCACTTGTTTCATTGACTTTACTGCAGTCATGCTGGGGCACCACTCTGAAGTGTTTTAGTCAGAAAGATCGACCCCAGGACTTATTTTAAAAAAAAAGCCTAGTACTTCTTATTTCTTTATTGCCCACAGGAGGTTAAACATAGAGGAGACAAACAAGGACAGACAAAGGGATTAAGTCGATTACATCGACCCCAGTGCATAACTGGTACTTAATTTATAAACCCAAAAGGATGAAAGGCAAAGTCAAACTCAGAACATAACAGTAGATGAAATACTGCTAAGCATTTCGCCCAGCGTGGTAACATTTCTGCCAGCTAACCGCCTTCAAAGCCTAGTACTTTTTCTGTCAGTCTCTTTTGCTGAACCACTATGTTGCATGGACTCAAACACATTAACACCAGTTGTCAAGTAGTGATTGGGTACAAACACAGATGCAAAGACACACATAACATAGATAGGTACATACATACATATATATATATGTGTGTGTGCGTGTGTGTGTGTGTATGAAAGGCTTCTTTCACTTTCCATCTACCTAACCCACTCACAATGTTTTGATTGGCCTGTGACTATAGCAGAAGACACTTGCACAAAGTGCCATGCAGTGGGACTGAACCCAAAACCATGTAGTTGAGAAGCAAGCTTCTTACCACACAGCCACACCTGCACCTATCCTTTGTTTAAGTTAATATACAATTTAGCTGAGATCTGTTTGCTATATCAAGATGAGCTTGTGTCAACAAAATAAACTGTAATATGTGAAGTAACCTAAAGTGGAATATAGTCTATTTTAATGATGCATGTTTTTATTTTTTTAAAAAGCATGAATAAGCCAGCTAATACAAATAATGGAAGAAAAATAAACAATAAAGTGTTATAAACAAGAAGAGGTTGTATGAAGTATCTGAACAAGAAAATGAAGGTGTACTTCAAAGATAACAATTAGCATGTACTCTCTCATTGATGCAATTTCTATGGAATCTGCAAAATTTTGTTAAGTATAAGAATCTAGTAATTCATATTTTTTATGCAATGGCAACAACAACAACAACAACAACAACAGAAACATGATGATGATGGTGGTGGTGGTGGTGGTGGCAATCATGAGGATAATGATGGTGATGATTAGCAGTATTCATTTTGACCAATTTTACAGGAATTTAAATTTCGAATGTTTATCACCAAGCAACAAGCTTTTAGTGAGAAACCTAGAAGGGTGAATGTCACATGTTAAATTTTCGATCTGGAAAAAAATTTTGTCTTCCTATCATCTTCTATATTTGTACAAAACTTCTATCTTAACGTTTATATGTATATGTTTATTGTAAACAATATTATATATATGTATATA
>NC_068984.1:31048758-31049445 GCF_001194135.2 Octopus bimaculoides
AATAAATTTTTATCCACACACACATCCGCATATATATATATATGTGTGCTTGAGAAAGGGAGAGAGAGTGTTTGAGTGTGTGCGTGTGTGCTTGTACACACACACGCACACATATATTTCTAAGTGCATATATTCATATACTATTTTGTGCATACTATAATATTCACATAAACACAGTAGATACAGGGTACAAGGTAAAATTGTTTGGTTTGGAAGCCAAGCTACTTAGCCTATGTGATTTGTCAAGAGGTATGAACTCAGTGACACCTGGTGGCACACCAAAACATTAAGTGGAATTAATAAAAGCTAAGTTCTCCTCCTTGATTCTACTATTTGACAAGCAAACCACTGTAAATTAATTAATAGCCTGTCTTTCAGGCTGCGGAAAACTTGGCACTTCTTCCAGTTGACTGTTTTGACTTTATTTCTACATTGTCTCATGCTTTCTTCTGATTAATTTTTTCTTTCTTTTTGGTACAAATATCTTTGCATCCGTCAATCTGTCTAACCATATGTATCTGTGTATGTATGTGTGTCTACATCCATCTATTTAGCTATATATATATATGTATATATCTATATATATATACATATATATATATATATATAGATAGATAGATAGATAGATAGATATACATACATACATACATATATATATATTTATATATATATATATTTATATATATA
>NC_068984.1:31049743-31056565 GCF_001194135.2 Octopus bimaculoides
ATATATATATATATATATATATATACTTATATATATATATGGGGAGAGGGCAGTAATATACATATATAGAAGTGAAAGAGATAGAGAGAGAGGAGAGGGAGAGAGATGAACACATACATTTTTATTTTATTATTATCTCTTCCTTCTCTCAATGTTCTCTCCTAGTTTGTTTTTAAACAACTTTTTCTGTTTTCATTCTTTTCCTTTCATGCCTATTTATTCTCTTCTATCTCCTTATTCTTCTAGTTCTTGATTCCATACTTAAATTCTTATCATTTTATCTATTGTTCCTTGTTTCCTTTAATTACTTTATTCCACTTTTCTTTCTCTCCCAACTCACCATTTCTTTTATTGTTGTACCATTCAATCTCTTTATACAAATTTTTGCACTTTCCCATCTTCTAATATTTTGTTTTTGCACTTCTGATATATCCATTTTCTTCACCTTTCCTTTATTTACATTTGCTCACCATACAATAAAAATAATTTATGTTTTACCTTTCCATTTTAGACAGTGGTCATGCTGGAGCACCACACTTATTTCAAGGACTTTTGTAGATTATTCAGTTCCTTGTATTTATATATCAAATCCTATTTATTTCATCTATTAGTCTTGTACTAAATTTTTGGAAAGGATTGATTAATGAAGAAAGACTGAAAATCACATGGAACAATGACAAGATGTTATTGGATTTGGAATTTACTAATAGTAATGTGTGGATAGGAAAAGATATAGAAAGTTTGCTTACATGTACAATCTCTATAAAAACGTCAGTGAACAAAGTCAGCCAGCACTTCAATACAAGTAAAAACGATGTAAAGCTGTGAATGTCCTATACTAAGTTTCTACAGAGATCACACTATTGGCTGAAGACTTAAAAAATGATCCTTGCTTCACCTATTTGGTCATTACAATATGTGAAGATAGAAGTAGTGGCAACAGAGGTCAACACTGGAATTAGAAAAGCTGTGACAGAATTTGGTAGACTTGCCAACATTGTGAAACTAAAGAAAAAAAAAATGAAAGGAAAATCAATAAAACTAAAATTACTGTCTTCAGTTCAATATGCCTGTCCATTCTGTTTTTGGTGGTAAAATATGGCAACTATTAGAAAATGACTGAAGGCATTCCATCAAATGTCTGTGCAGTAACCTGCATTTAATATGTAGGAATTGAATCATCTTTGTTGAAATATGCAGAACAACAGATCAGAGGAAACTTATCATATTGCTGAGAACAGGAAGATTAAAAAGGCATCTAAATGCTCAAGTCTTATATTAAACAGATGGCAGTACAGAAAAGCAGACAAGGTTGACATGAATAAACTCCTGAGTGTCATAAACATGAGACAGATCTAGATCAGATCTAAGGTAAGGTCACTTATCAAATGGCTAAGACCAACTTTAGTGCAACAAGGCAAAATTGAATATGGTACTTTTGTTTAATGCATTTATTTACACTGCTATTCAAGAATACATAACCATACACACACATATACACATGTATATTATAGATATATAATCAGCACAAGTAGAGCTGTGTGGTTAGATGTTTTGCTTCCTGTGGGCTTAGTTCTGGGTTCAGTCCCACTGTGTGTTACCTTGGGCAAATGTCTTCTATAACTCTGGGCCAACTAAAGCCTTGTGAGTGGATTTGGTAGATGGAAACTGAAAGAAGCCATATCTATCTATCTATCTATCTATCTATCTATCTATCTATCTATCTATCTATCTATCTATTTACCAATCTATCCACCTCCCTCTTTCTCTCTCTCTCTCTCACTACATATATATAGATGTGTGGCCTAGTGATTAGGCTATTGCACTCACAAATACTAAATCATGGTTTCAATTCCTTGATTGGGCAGCACGTTGTGCACTTGAGCAAAACACTTTATTTTGCATTGCTCCAATACTCCTTCGATCAGGGGGAAATGTTGGCCTGCTCACCTAGCCAGCGGGGAGGTATCATTTGAAGGCTAAAACAATGCAAAAGCGCACTGTGATCAGCAATGTGTAACAAAATCTGATAGCTTGGTCAGACACAAGATCATGTAATAGTAATAACAATGTTAATAACACAGACGTATCTACCTCCACCTCTAACCTCTCCTTAGACAGTATGACCTCCTTCATTCCTGAGAATAATTCCCACAATGCACTACCATGTAACTGCCGCCCTGGGACCATCTTCCCTCTACAAACCCATTGCAGAAGGTCTAATGTAATTTATAAATGCACCATCCTAAACAGGCTGCACAATTCTACAACCATATATATATATGGTCAACTATTAATTTTAAACAGCGATACCTTGTGCATCTCAATTCTTTTAGGTATGAGAAACACAGTAAATCCACAACAATTGCCAGTCACATACTTCATCTCAAAAATAGAAATATTCCGTACATCCTGTCATGGTCCATAATAGATTCAGGGCTTCCATACCAGGGTCAACGCTCAGCCTGTAAGCTATGCTTGAAAAAGACATTCCACATATTAAAATACAACTCTTCAATAGTACTAAATAAATATAATGAGGCCCTGGCCCTCGGCACATGCAACCACTGCTTTTTTCATACCTTCTAATTTTACCATAGATCTAAATTCAACCTAAATAACCACACAGTACATATCCTGAAAACCTCTTAGGTAATCTCCAACAACCCTATTTGACTTTCCTTTGTCTCCATTCTTAATTTTTAAACTTTTCAATTTTATTTTTTAATTAATTAATAATACATATATAAATATGTATGCATGTATATATGCATATGTATGTATATAGATAAACCCACCAACAACAAACTAGGTATCGAACACCTCAGTGGCACTACACTATACGAAGAGGTTCACAACATCATACCTCAACTGTTGGAATCCACCATCAACATCAGCTCGACCAAAATTTGTTACCAAAGGGAACTCTCTAAGAAGACTAGACTGAACTATACATCTAGAACACCACTATTTCACCTTTCTATCATTTAATACAAACCCACAAACCCAGACCTAACCTTAAAATCAGACCCATAGTATTGGGAATTAACGGTCCTTTCTAAAATATTTCTTGGCTTCTCTCTAAAGTCCTCAATCTCTTACTACACACCACACATTCCCCGACATGTCAGCAGCTCCTGCAAAATCTTCACAAGACTCAAAGATATCAATCCCTCCATATTTAAAACTAACAAATACCCTTTTACTTTATAGTGTAATTTCCCTCTACTCCTCTGCACCCACTCTCAGCGGCCGAAGGGGGTCTCAGAATATATATATAAAAAATATATATTATATATAATGTAATATATATAAGCACTGTGAAGTGCAAAATATAAAGGAAGTTCAGAACAATTAGTACATCCCACACTTTTCACTTATACCAAATGCAGTACAATATGTGACATCAAATCATAGGATAGCATAGTGTGCAGAATATGTAGTATAAAAATATAGTAAAACCTATTTGTCTTTTTTTTAAGCATAAATGCATTTTCAGAACCACTGACAAGGTGTTAAATGAGTTAACATAATTTTTCAGAGAGAGAGTATGTAATATTGGTTGTTAATTTGCTGAAACATGTGTATGCTTTCAAACCATGAAGTACCATATAAGTTTAATATACTATTAATGCTATACACACATATGCAAACGCGCACGCACGCACACACACACACACACACACACACACACACTCACACTCATATTTGTATGTATATGCATTTGTAAATATATCCTGATACTCAAATGAACACACAGGCACACATACACACATATATCCTTCATAAAAAAATTTCTGTGTCCATTGTTGCTTTAGATTATCATTAATTTATAATTGCTTCTCATTTATTTGATGTAAATTATACAGGAAAGCTGATGCTTTCTCTTTAATATTAAATTATCATGACAGTAGATTTGTGTGCTGTTGTAATACACAAAATAATTTGTTTTTGGAAGTGTTGCATTATTTGGAAGCAATTGGAAATGATTCATTGGTTTCACTTTATATAAATAGAACTTCTTTTGCAAGACTAATGGAGGCAAATTTTCGACCAACTCCAAAACATTATTAATGTGTGTAACATGTCAATTTTTCTACTGCAAACATCGTACTAAGCTTCTAAAATAAATTTATAATGTAATGTGATTGACTCAATATGTAAATATCATTTTTAACAGACTCATAAGTCATCAGACAGTAGATTTTTTGATTCATAGTTTCCCAACAAAAAGCCATTCAATCTCCACACTTCAAACATTTTTAACAAGACTTTCTAGTAATCATATAATCATTGAAAAGCTTATTACTTAAACATGAATTTTGCTGGTGGACTTGTAAGCAGATTTGTTGCATATGTTAGCTTTAATCAAATTTAACACCCCATCCCAGCCACACTGGTGGAAATTTGAGCAATGAGATTAAGTTGATCCATTTTTCTTGAAATTCAAATTATATAGCTATTTCAAAAATCTTTGTATAAAATGATGTACCTCTTTTCTTTTAATGGTTTCAGTTTTTGAACTGTGGTCATGCTGTAGCACAAAATACAAGAGGTTGTAGTCAATGATATAGACCCCAAGAAAAGGAATATGTGCAGTATTGTGAAAGAGATCAATTAAACAACGATCAGCAGTGTGCCTCATCATCTTCTGCATTGTCATCATCATTATTGTCTTCATCATCATCATCGTCATCTGATGGCATATAAAAGCACCCACTACACTCTTGGAGTGGTTGGCATTAGGAAGGGCATCTAACTGTAGAAGCTCTGCCAGATCAGATTGGATCCTGGTGCAGCCATCTGGCATACCAGTCCCCAGTCAAACAGTCCAACTCATGCCAGCATGGCAAGCTGACGTTAAACGATGTTAATGATGATATATGTACATACTTACATATATATGTATATACATATGCATATGTGGGTACAGAACCTCACAGAACATAAACAACATGAAATACAAAATACAAATATATGGAATATGAACTTTTTTTGTGAACAATGAAAGAAACAAATGGAACGAGCCTTCATCAGTTGTTGGCTGTTTTTCTAATCCCTATTTCAAGCAATTCTCGACAAGATACACCTTTGATCAGTTGCTCCCGCAAAGCAAATTAAATAAAATTTTGGATTTTACGGAGGGTCAAAATTGGTAACAAAAACAAGACAGTGAAAATAAACAGGAAGGGCTGCTAAGCCTAAACGATGTGAGGTGGTGAATGTGGAGGAACAAGCTTGGACAGGAGACAGACAAGAATGTGTCTGATTTCTGCAGCTGAATCAGAAGGTAAGAAAGAAACTAAAGTTAGGAAAAGAAAGATGGCCGATGGTAACGTGGGAGCAACGAGAGAGCAAAGGAGGAAGAGTGGAGGAGATAGTGACAGACAGAGAACAGCGAAAGGAAGAAGAAAACAATTAGAGAAAGGATGAGAGAGAAAAAGAAATGAAAGGGGGAGAAGGGAAGATAAAAAGAATTAGAGAAAGGACGACAGAAGAAATGAAAGACTAATAGAACAGAATAGAAGTGTCGCATTGAAATTGTTAAAATAAAACTTACTATTACATGATTGAATGCCATGTATCCATTTCCAAGTAAGTTTTATCTTTTTTACAGACGATATATCAGGTCATCCCATAAGTTCTGTCCCAATTTTGAATAAAGAAAACAAGTGATCAAATGTTATATTTAATTGAAATTTAATCATCAATGTACTTTCCCTGATTATCTATGACTTTCTTCCATCTATTTACAAGCTTTTTAATCCCATCAATGTAAAACTCTTTTGGTTTCAAAGCAAAGAACTCTGAAATGTCAGTTTCAATCTCCTCCTGGCTTGTGAAAGTTATGTCCCTCAAATGATTCTAGTCTGAAGGAGCAAGGTTGGGAGAATAAGGTGGATGAGGAATTTTTTTCCCAATCAAGCTCTTCTATCTTCTGTAATGTGATCTTTGCAGTATGGGGTCATGCATTATCCTGATGAAACATCACACATTTTCGATTCACTAAAGTGGGTCTTTTTTCTTCAAAGCTTGGTTCAAATGCTCTAATTGCTGACAGTAGACATGAGCATTGATTGTTGCATTAGGTGGTAACAATTCAAAGTGGATTACTCCTTTGCCATCCCGCCAGATAAAGAGAAGAAACTTTTTCCCATGAAGTTCTTGGTTGTAGTTGAGCTTTTTCCTTTTTACCAAGCCACTGTTTATGACGTTTAGCATTTCGATAGAAGATCCATTTTTCGTCACTAGTCACAAGTCTATCCAAAAAAGGTGAAATGAGTTTGTGAGAATGGAGAGAAGAGCAGATGTCAACTTGGGATTAGCAGTTGCTTTCGGACAATTCATGAGTCACCTATTTTCCAAGTTTAGGAACCTTTCCAAGTTATTGAAGATGACGATGAACAGTTGTATGGTTTTAACTAAGCTTTATTACTAACTGTTCTTCTGATAATGTAGGATTTTCATCAAGTAATGCCTCAAGGAGCTTATCATCAAACTCAACTGTACGTTCAATCTTCATCTTCAAAGCTGAAATATCCACTTCTGAATTTTGCAAACCATCTTCTGCAAGTTCTTTCATTCAAGCATTCTTTCCCATAAACTGAGTCTATGTTTCAAGTCGCTTCGGCAGCAGAGTTTCCTTTTTTGTACTCATAGAGCATTATGTGCCTCAAATGCTCTTTGGATACTACCATGTTAGAAAGGGTTTTCTGTAAAATAATATTTAATTAGTTTAAATGTACACAAATGCATAAAAATAATTTTTAGTTCCATTAGACATTCTAAAATACTATTAAATTTCATTCAATTTTAGAAAAG
>NC_068984.1:31058723-31059575 GCF_001194135.2 Octopus bimaculoides
ACACACACACACACACACACACACACACACACACACACACACACAAACATTCAAATACATTTATATTAGCTTCAGAAAATTTATTCCTGAACACAACTTTCTATGATCAGATATCAAATGGGTCAACAGTTACAAGTTCTCACAACGTATAGCATCCGAAATTTTCTTCTAGTCCTCTTCCAATATTCACAAATAAATGGGAACCACAATATTGATAATTTCTGACTTGATTACTGGTAACAATATTGTTTCCCTGATTATGTAAATATATCAACTGTTGAACATTTGCATTGACTATATTGGACAAATTATTGCTAAGACTGCTGACATATGTTAATGTATTCTTGGAACACTCTTGCAGGAAAGTGTTTCTAAGCCTTCATATTACTTTCTTTCTTCTATCCTAAACACACTTTATTATTGCTTTGTTTTCCAAGGATATATATGTGTGTGTGTTTGTGTCTTGTGTACATATACATATATACATATATACATATGCATACATACATGCATTCATAGGCCAACTAATGAACTAGCAACACTCATGCCTAGTGTATGAGTGTTTGACTTTGTATGTATATATGTGTGTTTGTGTGTGTGTTTGTGTGTGTGTGTGCATGTGTATGTGTGTGTATAAATTTAATTAGAGGATATGTTAACTTCATGAAGGGATGGTTGCATCCAAGGAAATACTGGTTCAATACCTAGTATTTTTGGTGAATGAAATTCCTTTAAAACAATAGGATTATGTTAAGCATATAGTTTATATCCAATGAAAAGAAAAAAAGACAATGGAAATAAAGAAGTCAATAATATGTTTATATATGTATATATATATATATATATGTATAT
>NC_068984.1:31059972-31060920 GCF_001194135.2 Octopus bimaculoides
ATATATATATATATATGTGTGTGTGTGTGTGTATACATATGTATATATATAAATATAATATATATATATATAATACATTCACACATATTATATACATACACATATACACATAAAGGTATATTGCTACCCTGTGGAACTAATTGGTGTGTACACATACACACATTCACATTGATACATACACACATACAAATATTTTTATATTAGCTTTGGAAAAGTATTCCCTCAACACAATATTCTAATATCACCTCTCCTGGGTGGGAATCTGTGAGACACTCTAAAACAATGAAACTTTTACTATCTACAGTAAGATTACTATTCTTCCAATGCACCGGGTTTAATTTTCAAGGTTGGCACATAGTACTTACACTTCTCTCTCTTTAATGTTGTATCTTCTCTCATGCTTTTACCAATCTTTTGCCCTTCATCTCCTAGTATAAAGTTGGTCGCTTTGTATTTTGTAGTCATGCAAATTGCATGATGGCCTCACTAGTGGTGGTAGCATGCAAAAAGCACCCAATGCATGCCCTAAAGTGGCTGGTGTTAGGAAGGGTTCCGTCAATAAAGACTTTGTCAAAGCAGACACTAGCATATGATGTAGTCATATATATATATAGGGAGAGTTCACAAGACAACAAAATACGAAGACAGGCAGTGTAGACAACAAACAGATGTATTAGTTTGATGCTCGGGAAGTGAATAAGTCTTTAATGTTTTGAGCCTACGCTCTTCCACAGAAAGAAACAAGGAAGGAAAATGAAGAATGTGTAGTGGCTAGCGATCTACCAAGGATATATATATATATATATATATATATATATAATAATTTTCGCAGAGGATGTAGCAACCGTTACCAATATGAAAATGGTAGCAAAGGAATTGAAACAACTGACAACAACAACAACAACAACAATAATAATAATAATAATAATAATAATAATAATAATAATA
>NC_068984.1:31061653-31082069 GCF_001194135.2 Octopus bimaculoides
TATATGGATAGGTATACTGGTAAAGTGTATGTATGCATATGTATACGGGTAATATAGTATAGTAAAGAGAAATAAACAAAATAATTAATTAATCTAGTGGAAATCCACAGGAGAGCAATAAAAATAGAAAATTAAGGAGTTATCTCCCCTATAATAACAAAGACGAAAGCTAACGATATCCTAAAGACCTAATAATAGTTATGTATGTGTTTTTTCGTGTTTTGTTCGAAAGGTAACCACTCCTGAAGAAGTGCCAAACGTCTAAATCCAATGGACCAGTCACTGGATAAGTTTGGCACAGAAATGTTAACTAAGAGTGGTGAATAAATCGATATATCGAATTTGAAGTCTCTGTCTCTTTTGAATATGAAAATTTAAAAGTTTAAAAACCTTATGATACATATATATATCCTTGGTAAAAAATGCTATCATGCAATTTATGTGTGCATGTATGTGTGAATGAGTGAATGCAAAATTATTTTATATATAGTCATGGAATCACAGAATTAGTACAACACTGGGCAAAACATCTTGTGGTATTTTACATTTTCAGTTTTAATCCCATTGTGGTGAACTTTTCTTTATATTGTCCAGCATCATTAATATAATTACCAATTGAGTAATGTTGTCAATTTAAACATCTGGCCTCAGGTCTATATAAGAAATTAATACTGAGTTGTTTTGTAAAGGCACAAGGCCAATGTTTGCCTTAATAGTGGCCAAGTAAATTGAATTGATGATAGAATTTTTTATCTTATTTTGATTAGAATAACTCAAAAGGATGATAGATACTGAATGTGAATAATTTCCATGCAACATTTAACCCTTTCAATATTAATCTGGCTGAAGCCACCTCTGGCTCTGTAGTACAAATATCTTGTTTCCATAAGGTTTAACTTAAAATCTTCCACCAAACCTTAGTCACAATTTTTATTCCTAACACTAGCTTAATGATAACGAAGTTATTTTACTAAATTCTTTGTTATATTTAAAATTAATTGACAAAAACTCAGAGCTTCTCAAAATAAATACAGTAACAAAAGGGTTAATCTAACATTCTGCTTGTCACTATTTCATAACTATTATTATTAATACCAATTTCCCCAAGAAATCGATATCGGTCTCAAAAATATATGAGGGCATTGCATTGGTCAAATGAATAAGATGTCAGTTACCTGGTTAAACTCTCCTAATCTTGTATTCTGCCAGTAGCATTCCAAACTACTTACTTAGCAGTCCAACTGATAAGGAAAAGAAAGTTTGAAGCAGTAAATTAATTGGTAGTTGATATGTGGTGTTGGTGTTTGTAGCTTGAGATTTGGATCTGTCTAGATATGAATAATGTTATTAATATTTGTGATAAGCACTACAGTATAAGAAGTAACCTTCAGGTGATATAGCTTTGATTTTTAACTAAATCTGTTGGACTTAGTCAAAAGTATGAATGTCCTATTTTTCAATACCAAAACCCAGTTTCAAGACTTAACAATATTGCAGCATGATAGCAGAAATGTTAGAACACAAATTTCACAGGAATCAACCTTGCTTTCTTCTCCCATAGAGTCACTAGGTTGATGATTTTCTTGTCTACATTCTGTCTGGTATAAACTTCGTATTGATAAACTTTTACTCTTTTACACTTTTACTTGTTTCAGTCATTTGACTGTGGACATGCAGGAGCACTGCCTTTAGTCAAGCAAATCGACCCCAGGACTTCTTTGTAAGCCTAGTACTTATTCTATCAGTCTCTTTTGCCGAACCGCTAAGTTACGGGGATGTAAACACAATAGCATCGGTTGTCAAGCGATGTTGGTGGGGACAAACACAGACACACAAACTTACACACACACACACATATATATATATATATACATACATATATGCGACGGGCTTCTTTCAGTTTCCGTCTACCGAATCCACTCACAAGGCTTTGGGCAGCCCGAGGCTATAGTAGAAGACACTTGCGCAAGATGCCCACAGTGGGATTAAGCCAGGAACCATGTGGTTGGTAAGCAAACTACTTACCACAGCCACTCCTGCACCTGATATATATATGAAAAAAAAACAACAAATCAATATGTTTTTAAGTATTGTACAATCACAATGGTAGAGCTGAGTTCTAATTAAGCTTTGTTCACAGTTTCAATTTCTATTTCTGATAAAAGTTATTCGATTTTGCCTATGTTGATGAAACTTTCAGGAAAGTTACAAACATAGTACAGCATTCAGTCTATTGGAGTAATATCTTTATAAGCAATCAACATTCATTTTCTGACAAACATATAAAAGGATGCATCACTGTTTATATATTCTTAATTGAGAATGATTTTTATATTCATGTGTTGAGTATACATATTATGTTGGGGACAATATTACTTATTACCCTATAATGGATCATTGCATTAAAACTGACAACTTTGTTATCAGATTTTTATTCAAAGCAAGTTCAATATTTTTTCTCTAATACAGCCAGAAATATTTGGCTTGAAGGGCTAGAATCAACTGGAAATTGATCATGCATCACAAACATGACTTATTTATTTCTATGTATTTTATGTCATGCATTTTTGCCAATGATAGCATTGGCTGTGTGTTTTCAATGGCTGATTCTTGTTTTACTGAATTTATGATGACGGGCATGATAAAGAGGCATCTGTGTCACTAAGGTGGAAGAAATACTACAATGTATCTTTGTTTAAATGCACCAGCACATAGGGCTTTTTGCTGGTCTGCACAACTTTTGCTGATATACATTGAGATCGTTGCCATTCAAGCAAGATCGTTGCCAATCGAGCAAGATCGTTGCCAGTGCCACTGGACTGTCTCCTGTGCAGGTGGCACGTAAACTACACCATTCCGAGTGTGACCGCTGCCAGTACCGCCTGACTGGCCTTCATGCCGGTGGCACGTAAAAGCATCCACTACACTCTCGGAGCGGTTGGCGTTAGGAAGGGCATCCAGCTGTAGAAACTCTGCCAAATTAGATTGGAGCCTGGTGCAGCCATCCAGTTTGCCAGTCCTCAGTCAAATCGTCCAACCCATGCTAGCATGGAAAGCAGACGTTAAACGATGATGATGATGATGACGATATCATGCATGCTTTCACACAATTTCTATCATCCACATGTCACAAAGCACTGGTATACAATGTTATGGTAAAATGCATTTCCTTAAATATTACATAGCAGGATTGAACCTGGAATCTCATGATTACAAAGTGTATAACTGCTTACTGCTAGTTATACTTTACTCTGTAACACCGGTTCAAATAATTGTCTTAAACCTTCAAGTTTTATTAGTTACATTCAGATAAATCTAATTAATAAAACTTGACTTGGAAAAAAAAAAAAGAAATCCATAATTCTGTTTCAGACTGTATTTCTTACTTCAAAGAATGATGAAATATTGATGTCACTTAAGATCTTGTGAGAATAATAAAATGGAGATTCTACAAAGTCACATCTTGAGATAAGGTCAGATGACTAGTTTATGACAGCATTTTTCAAAGTGGGTAATATTGCCCCCTTGGCAGGGAAGGGGAAGATTTTATAAGTATACTATGGACCAAGGGAGCAGCAGAGAGGGGAAAAGATGCATTCGTGCATATTGCTTTTTTTAGTTTTTAATGCCTATTTATGTTTACTTTAAAAAAAATTTACATTTATCTTAAAAGAAATTTAAACATAATTATTATGATTAAATTAACCTCTGTTACAACAATGGTAATGACAATAACAATGACACAATCAACAATAATAACTGACTTCAAAATGTGAATTAATTAATAAAGCCAAAAATATACTTCCTATGCATGTAAATTATAAACAAAAGCCAAAAGTTTAAATTAAACATCATTACTAAACTTTTGATGTATTTCTAAGTAAGCAGTAAAGAGAGTTAGTGTATCTGTGTCCTTAAGAAACACCCTGACTCGTATACGTGCATATATGCATTTGTACATGTGGCACATTTAATTTTACTGAATTATAATGTGGTGTGGAGGGCATTGGCAAGGTGTTAAAACAAAAGAATAGGAACAATAGTTTAGAAAATTTGAGAAACACTGATTATCTCATGGTATATAAGATATTTATGGTAATAAAATGATCTCACCCCTGATCAAAACAATGCTAGGCAAGGCCAATCCTTAATTTTCTGTCTATGGAAATATAAAAGATAAAAATGATATTTGCTTACATTTATCTGAATACATTCATTACACATTATAATAATAACTAAAATATTGTAGTGCTTAAGTACACACAGACACACACACACACACACATGCACTATCACTCTCCATTGATAGAAATACTTAGGGTCAAGGTCTGGATAGAGAAGGAATTATTTGCACAAATTTTGGAAAAAATTTAAGGAGGTTCTGAGACTGTAAGAAACTTTAAAGGGAGTTGAACAGCAGATGGCATTAAGAGAAGAAACCCTTCCACTTATGCAAGTATTTCAGCTTTTGATTCCTTAGTCTATAAAGGAGATGGATTGCATCCAGGCCATGCATTTTGGATGCTCTTTTGCTTCCACATTTTGTAAAACTGTTATATTCTATCTTGCAGTTTTATGGATGGTCAAGTGCTCAAAAGCTAAGTCACTTTGAATGTTGTGACCACTTCAGTAGGGGACACCAGTTGTACATAAAGTAAATTATGCTTTCTCAAGTTCTATTTCATTCTCCTTGACCAGATCCCATTGGTACTGTTTTCAGCTGATTTTTCCATTGTTTCTAGTGTTCTCATTCTCTTTTACCAGAAATTGAGAGCTGTTACCTGAGATCATAGGAAGATTTACTCCCAAACCCACCTTGCTTTAGCTTGGAAACCACATTCTCACAAGTTGTTGGCCCAATTGACATATTTCTTACGTTAATTGCTGGAGGTTTCATTTATTCTGCTTTCACATGGCAAAGTGAGTTCAACCAGAAGCCCTTGTTTGGATGAAACTAAGTAGAGTACAATATGTCAGCTCATACCACTTTTGTTGAAGAATTGTGGAAGATTTTACCATTCTGGAAAGCCTGCTTAGTACTCTTAGTCATCATTCTACCCAAATAATCCAGCTTCCATCATCTGATTGGCACAGCTTTTCAAAGCCATAATTTTTTCCTCTCACTGTGCAAGAATATTGACAGGACTTTTGTAGGCATAGTTCTGATATTTTAGAGGCTGAAAATATTTATAAATTATATACCCTTTCATTAAGTTGTAGACAGAAAAAATATGCAGAGTAAAGGATTTCCAAAAGTTATAAGAGAAAATATTTCATTCACAGGTTTCTGTAGCTGAAATGGAATGGAGGTAACTAAGGAATGTTTGTAATCATATAGTTGGGGAATGTTAATCTAATTCTTTCAAGTACACAAAGTGGTAATGACCATAAACAGTCAAGGAAATATAATAATAAATGTATATAAACTTAGTATGAAGTCATCTATTTCTGTATGACATAGTTTTCAGCACATCTAATTGGTTTAAGTAAAGTTTATCTTTGTAAGAGTGTTGGCAATTCCAAAACAGAAACTAAGATTATATTATAGAAATTAATCTCATTCTTTGCTTTAAGTAAATATGATAATATATATATAAATTCAAACCTATATGCATCTCACACACATGTGAACACAAACACACTCACACACACGCATGCATGCACACAACATACATGTACACATTTATACAAGGCAAATTGTAGTATGTGACTGATATGTAGGTGCACATATGTATGTGTATATATATGTGTGTGTGTGAGTGTGTTCAATAAGAAAATATATATATGTACATACATGTTCTATAAAAGTAATAAATAATCATGAGTATGCATATCTACTATATATAAATACATATATGTGTGTGTGCGTGTTTGTGTACATATGTGTTTGTGCACATGTGTGTGTGTGTGTGCATGTATTTATATATATCCAAGATGTGTTCGATTTTCGAAGACACTTTCAAAAGCTCTAACTTTCTTCTAACTTACACTTTTTGTATTTTACTTTCCAAACAAATAATGTCAGACATCAGGTTGACTCAGCAAAGGAAAAGGCACACCGTAGTCATTGCCTTAAATGCACAGCATTGTGATATAGAGAAAGCTTGCTTCTTGAAAGTTGCTTGGTCTTTCATTGTTAAAGTTTGAAAGGAGTTGGAGGATGCTGATAGGGATTCAGCATCTGTAGCTGAATGCAGAATACATGCACAAGGTTCTAATACCACCAGAGAACATAACTTTGCACTGAAGTCCAAGAAATAATTAACAAAATCCCCCCGAAAGACATTATTTACATTTGACAGATATTTGTCCTCATCTTGTTTGTTGTTAACACAACATTTCGGCTGATATACTCTCTAGCCTTCATCAGGTGTGTCGGGTAAATTTCGAAACTGGGTTCCCATTCCTAAGGTATTTTTCGATGTTATCATTATTACTATTATTGTTGTTGTTGTTGTTGTTTGTCTTCTTCTTCTTCTTCTTTTTCTTCTTCTTCTTCTTCTTCTTCTTCTTCTTCTTCTTCTTCTTCTTATTATTATTATTATTATTCAGGTCACTGCCTGGAATTGAACTCGGAATCTTGGGGTTAGTAGCCTGTGCACTTAACCACTACGCCATATGCAATTAGAGTCATTACAATTAATGTCATTACAAAGACCCTCAAGATTTCAGAATGCACCATCAGAAGAGCTGTGCATAAGAACATCCAGTACAAGCTGTATATGATGTGGAGGGGTCAGTTTATGCTTGAGGAGTCAGTTTATACTGGAGAGGTCATTTTATACTGGATGTGACAAAAGAGAATCTTTCAATCCGTGCAAATTGCTTGCTAAACAAGTTAAAATGTCAAGTGGCTGGAATGTTTTCGTTTTTCTCTGATACTAAAAATTTCACTCAGCGCCAAAGGATAAACTGAAGAAACAACAGATGGTTATGCAGAGACCTGAATGAGGTTTTAACAGTTATGCATACTAAGATACTACCGACTGTGATGGTTCTGTTAGTCATAAATAACAAGTAAGATGTCATGCTTCTTCACTTTTTTTTTTCACAAGAATTAACAGCCAATGCCACTGTCTACACAGAGGTGCTGGAGAAAGTTGTGAGGCCTTGACTACAAAGTACACAACAGAAGACCATGTCTTACAACAAAACTCTGCACCATCTCATAAAGCTAGGACAGCCCAAATATGATCGTGTTCTTCCGGGAACATGGCTTCCTAGCTCACCAGACCTCAATCCACTGCACTATTATTTATGGGATGCAGTCAAGAAAAGTCAGGCAACACTCCCATAACACCATGCTGTCTCTGAAGCCCACCATCACAAGCACTATGTCAAAAATTTATGAAGATCATCTAAATCGGGCAGGTCAACACTTTCAACCCTGTACTGCAGTAGCTATTGATGCTAACAGTGGATTAATTAAATATATGCTTGTGTATGAACAGCTATGATACATTGCAGTTAAATGTAGGCTATGAATGAAAAGATAAGCAAAGACTAGAAAAATATGAAACTAGCATGCACTCTTGATGTGCAATGTCAATAAGCATGTAAAACAAAGCACAAATATTTTGAGGTAAAATCTGTTCAAATGTGGAATCAAATGCAATGCGCAAGAGAGAATACTATGCTAGTTTGGTCATGAGATGTACATAGATGCAAATAGTTTCATAAGAAAGTAGTGATCACTAAACATGGATAGATATCTGTGGAAGTGGGTAGATCTGCAAAGACATGAGATGGAAGTAATGAAGAGCAATTTCAAGCTGTTGAGACTCATGGAAGAGACAACAAAGGAGTAAGATGATTGGTGATTTGCTGTACATGAGGAGACTCAACCAATTCAGAACAAATGAGGGCCTAAAAGCATATGGCTTCTGTCTCATCCATAGCATGTACTATGTACCAAGCTTTCCCTGAAGACATCTTCTTAACAGACATTCTCCCATCAGTCCTCATACTATGGTCTTACTTACATAAATGCTGTAATTATATGAGAACAGAAGTGCACATTTCGTTACCCTTTGTGTTACCAGTTATCCTCTCCTTGGGACCACTTCCCTCATTTTCAGTATTTACCCATGCCACTATTTTTCTCTGAATGCACTTTTCTCTTAAACACACACACACACACACACACACTCTCTCTCTCTCTCTCTCTCTCACACACACACACACACACATATGTATATGGGAGCAGGAGAGGGTATACACTTGAAATATGATTCTAAAACTGATTTCTTTTGAGTAATAAAAATTAATTTCTTTTACATCAGGATGAACTAATAATAGGATGGTTAAACCAAGAATATTACTGGTTTGTATTTTACAAACTCTAAAGGTAGGAACAATAAATACATATGCTACAAGATTTCAACTAAGAATAGAGAAGAATGAGAACAAATTTTGCAAATTATTTAATGCAGCACTCCAATCTTTTTTGCCCACAAAATATATTGTAAATACCTTAAATTTACCTAATGTGAATGAATACAGCTGTCTGGTGAAGTGGGAGACTAGGCCCTACTTCACAGTTTTTTTTATAATTAGTGTTAGTTTATTCAACTCTCATATTCTTCCCTCATCGACTTCTACTCTTCTTCCTCACTAGCTTATTGTTATTATATTCTAGAAATTATTGTTATTTTCATATGTGGAATGTGTGCCATTGTTCTGCTTAGAAATCTGTATATTATTTTGTAGGTGAACAAATTTTCTGTCAATTTAGTTGTGATTCTTCGGGAATAGTTCTGTCGATAATGGTACTGGAGTATCATATCAACTTCATCGCATTCTTCACTATATAAATATATAACACAATGTTTTCTCCTTCAGTAGTATTCAATAATTTTCCTTTTCCTTTTAGATATATATATATATATAATATATAATTAATATCAATATTAAAATTAAACATTCTGAAGTGTATTGTAAAACTTACCCTATCATCTGCAGACACATTCGTCATTTTGAATACTAATGTGTTAGTTCAGTCCTATATTGTTTTGATGTATCAAATGCTAGTAGTCTCTGATGTTTCTTTAATGGTACTAGATAATCTGTTCATCTCTCTCTCTTACTCTCTTTCTACAAGAAAATCTGTTCCCCTCTCTCTCTCTCTCTCTCTCTCTCTCTCTCTCTCTCTCTCTCTCTCTCTCTCTCTCTCTCCAAGAAAGTATGTCCACCCCTCTCTCTCTTTCCCTCTCTCTACAACAAAATCTGTTCCTTTCTCTCTCTCTCTCTCTCTCCCTCTCTCTTTCTGCACCAGGCAATTCTAGGCAACACCAAGCAATTCTGTCCCATTTTGGATTTATATTTTGGTAGCAATCATGCATCATTTTGTTTATATTTCACTCCTTTATTTTAGGTAACTCCTGCCTTGGCCTATCCTCAACAGAACTAGAATACTTTTGATCATATATATGTTCCTTCGTGGTCAACATGAGGCTAAACAAACACAACCAAAAAACATTACAAAATTTATTTTTTGGAGAGCATCTTTAAAAATGTAAAGGATAAGTTCATAGATATTTGGACAAAAATCGGTTGTATATATATTTTATTTAGTTTCATAAATATTTCTAAAAGTTTTCCAATTCTTGAATACTGCTGAAGAACGACTGAGTGATGTGTGTGTGTATGCATGCATACGGTGTGTAGGTGTGTGTGTGTGTGTGCGTGCACGCGTGTGTGCTTCTGCACATGTGTGCATAGGGAATAATAAGGAATGACACGTAAGGGAAGAAGGAGATAAGATACACTCTAATGTCATTACTGACAAAATGACAACTCTGAAGAATAGAGACTAAGCTATTAGAAAACTTAACCACCTACCAAATAATATCTCAGCTTGTGTAGACATTCTACATATAATAGAAGAGTAATACTATCGTGTATTGGAAGCTGGTTTAATTTTCATATGGCCAAACTTCAAAACTTTACCAATACAAAATAATTTATCCTCGAAAAAATATTTCAATCTGTATAATTACTACCAACAAATGACATTTTAAAATATGAGCACTACAAACTAAGTTTACTGAAATACCAAATTATAAGATTTACACATATTACAAATGCTATGAAGTTTTCAGTTTCAATGCAGATAACTTTATTCATGAAACGACTCCTAATCTTAGTTTCAATCTAACAGGAAATGTTTATCCAATTTTCTTTTTGTATTGTGGAAACAATTATTGTAAAGAAATACAACTTTATTCAGTTATATATGCTGAATTTAAACTTAAATCCTATTTGAACATTATTAGAAAATATCTCAAGAGTAAAGAAAAGAAAAGAAATAAAAATGAACTGTTCTGTCTTGTTAATAACAATATAAAGTTTCTAAATAGGGTGGTTGGTTGGAAAAACCAACAGAGCACTGAAATAACTGTTATATTGTTTTCTTCTATGTCAAACAGTGAATGGAAGAGTCAGTAGAACAACTGATTAAATCCATGTAAGTCTAGTACTTATTTTATCGTTTTTTTTTTTGCCAAACTGCTAAGTTATGGGGACGTAAACACACCAACATCAGTTGTCACGCGATGGTGGCAGGGTGGGGGAACAAACACAGACATACAAACACACACACACACACATACACACACACACACACACACACACACACACACATATATATATATATATGATGGGTTTCTCTCAGTTTCCATCTACCAAATCCACTCACAAGGCTTTGGTCGGCCTGAGACTATCGCGGAAGACACTTGCCCAAGGTGCAATACAGTGGGACTGTACCCATAACCACATGGTTAGCAAGCAAGCTACTTACCACATACCCACTCCTGCACCATTTCAATTTTGAGTTTAAATCTTCCTGAGAATATCTTTGTCATTCTTTCTTCTGGGACTGGTAAAATAAAATATCATTCAGATACTACACTTGATATAATCGATTATACCCTACAAAATAATTGAAAAAAAAGCATTGGTACCACTGTGTCAATATTAATTTTTATTTTTACATAATTAATTGAATTATATTATTTTTCAGTGCTTGAATTATTTCTCCACGTCAAACTGCCTTTTATTATTTTTTCTGCCTAAATGCCTTATATTATTTTTTTTTATATCGAATTACCTTATTTCTCTATAGTTAATTACTTTCTTTTATTTTTGCTTGTCTAAGTACTTTGTATTTTTTCTTTATCTAACTTTGATGTAATATTTTGCAATGTCTAATTGTCATATAGTATTTTTGTATGCCTCATAATATTTTCTATGTGGAAGGTGGTGAGCTGGCTGAATTGTTAGCACACCAGTCAAAATGCATATGACTAGCTGTTTTATATTTTCATACCTTTCAGATTTATATTACTTTTCCATATCTAATTGCTTTATACAATTTTCCCATGTCTATTTGTCATATTTTATTTTCTCACACCCTCCCTGTTCTATGTTTAAAATTTATTGAATTTAGAACTACTAAAATTTTGTAGTTCTAAATTCAATAAATTTACATACTACTTAAGTGCAAGTGCCGATTCACTTTACTCTCCAAGACTATCAAAGATCTTATATTTAGATAAAAAGCAATCCCATGTCAGTCTTTTTCATTCAGATCAACCCAAACCAAAAGTATCTAATAACAAAGGCATTTCACTCATACCCATCTCATATTTTTTTCTATACCTAAGATTAGACTGTCCATTGTATGCTTTGGTTTTTTTCCTGTGATGGCAGGGTGTGATTTGAGTGAGATTTGACTGCTATTTTTAGCATGTTCAATGACCATGTAAGTAAATAGTCTTTCGTTGGTCAATAATCAAATTTTTTTAAGTTCCAACAATTTGTATTATATCAATGTTACATTGATATTGACCAACGAAAGACTATTTACTTACATGGTCATTGAACATGCTGAAAATAGCAGTCAAATCTCACTCAAATCACACCCTGCCATCACAGGAAAAAAACCAAAGCATACAATGGACAGTCTAATCTATAAAATTCAAACACATAAATGAAACCAAACTGCAGATGTATTTCTGACCAATTCATATAATATGCCAAATGAGAAACCTTTTAAGATTTGTTTGTTCCTTTTTGCATCTGTTTTTCATATTAGCATAGGTTAAACAAATATACATAATTGAGGTGTTGTTTCATTGCTGGATGCCCTTTCAGTAACAAACCCTTTTGCAAGTAAAACATTTTTCCTTTCATTTTTCTTCATAAGTTGAGTGCTGGTGGAACATTTGTCAACAAGGAAATAGCAACAATTACCACCAATTGTAGCTCAGTACTTTTACATAAAAATTACAAAATATAAATACACACATGCACTCATGCACGTGCACGCACACACACACACACCATACAGTTTCTCACAACCAAATTCCAATATAAAGCATTTACTGGCTTAGAGCTGTTGTAGGAGATACCTGCCCAAGGTACCACACAGTGGAACTGAACCCAAACCTCATGGTTGAGAAACAAACTTATTAACTACAAATCCATCCATGAAAATGGAAAAAAAACATATTATAAATTGGAAAAAGTGGAAAGAAACTTTAGAAATATTTATTTAAAACAAGATTAAAATGGAATTAAATTTTGCATACTGGCAATGATAAAACTAGCATGATATAATTTTCATAATCAGATTAATCAATTATTGGATAAATCTACAGCATAGAAGAAACTCAGAACACAAAAAAACAAACTCAAATCTAAACTCTAGACTGACATGGACTTACTAAAATTGCATAACATGAAATTGAAATTAATAAACTTTAAAATGTACTACTTTAGCTAATATGAAAGAAAGTAACATAAATTAGGTAAAATTTGCTGGTGAACACTAAACTATTTCTTTGAAAATTTTATGGTTTTTGTATGGAGAAAGAAGAGATTGTCTTCATAACACATTTACAAACCCTCTGAAATTGGTAATATCAGTGTGGGCGATGTTTTTCTTGAACTACTGCAGGTTGATACCTGCATGGATAGGAATGGAATTCCAGAAAATTAATGTTCTGGAGAAGAAGGACTGGATGAAGTGAGTAGTGTTAGTGTTGGAGATTATAAATACGATATGGGTCACAAGGAGAAATGGGTGAGTTTGCCACACCTTAGTGGAGCAATATAAGAATAGACAAGAGAAAACTATTGTAGTTGCAGTAGAAACAATAGAGCAAGGATGCAGCATTCTGTGAAATACATACAACATGGAGTGCATGTTTGAGCAATTGCTTCTAATCTGTTCATTCGTTGGGGAATACAGTTAGAGATCTTTGTGCATGTAGCAGGAACATCTTCTCAGATGTGGAAGCTGCATTGCATTATGGGCCTTATTTCTCCTTTGTAAGGGCTGAAGTATATATTCTGGATGTACAGAAGATGGCTAGAATTTTTAGGGGTAAGTTTTTAATATTTTGCAGAAATTATATGCAGTTAGATTTTTAAGCTCTTTGACAAAAAAAAAAAAAAAGATAACTGAATAACTATTTTGTAATAAACAAAAATACTTTAATCTAGAATGGGATCAAAGTTAAGTAAATCATCAAAATTCAGTTGTTAAATTATTGAAGATATATGCCAATGTTATGTCAGGTTATAACAATATTAATTCTCTAAGTATGCAGCCCAAATGCTAAGTAGAAAACATTAACTAAACAGCCTATGACATCAGGATTAGTAGAGGCAACTGACAGAGCTGCTTTTTATATTTTCACATTTTTTAGAAGAAATTCTACTTCTTTTTAAAAACATTTTCAACTGCAATCTATTTTTCTTTGTTGCTCAGTCAAAGGGAAGCATGTGGCCTTGACAGTAGGGTGGTGAGCTCCCAAACATAAAATCATAGGTTTGATTCTTGGGCAAAGCAATCCAGGAATCAACTGCATGTCCTTAAGATCATGTTCTATCCTTCAACGATATAATTCATTTCTTGGTTTTCTAGTTTCTTCAATTGGAAATAAGTGCAAACCAAATGCTGGTACAGGTTTCTTCCCCTGTCTGTTACATCTTGGATGTTCCATTTGATATCAAGAATGAAGAAGGAATAGAGAATGTCAGTGTTTGTTTATGTTTATGTAGTAACTTAAAACCATCAGCAATAGTATAGCATACGTTACCAAGTCATAGTCTCTCGCAGGTGATGGCTATGGTTTATGAGCCATCTAATAAGATAACCATCTATAATTAATTGGTCTTCTGATAAATGTCATGAACTATATTCTCAAATATTATAAGAAACTTTGAGGCTGTTGAGAGGAAGTTAACTTCAAAACAAAATCATGCCCAAATTGTTGCAGAAGAATGATGTGTGTGTGTGTGTGTGTGTGTGTGTGTGTGTGTGTGTGTATGTGTGTGTGTGTACACACATACATGTGTTTTGATTCTTAAATATTCCTAAAGACAAAAATTACTGAGTTTAAATGCTTTTAATGACAAAACTTGTGTAGAAATAGGTTTTCACATCTGGTAAGAAATTATGAAATACATAATACTGTGAAATTTCATTGAATTTTGAGTGTTTGAAGTCAACTATGTAAGACTCTAATCAGAAACTGTTGAAGTATAAAGAATCTGCAAAAGCAAATTCTGCTGAAATTATGCTCATAGGGTGCTTTTATGTAGTCAATTCTTCTACCTACTTTTAAAAAGAAAAATAAATGACATTGGATAATGTACACCAATGTAGGAAGCCTTTAATTCACTGACTTTCATTCACTTACTGGATCAGGCTTAGCTGACCTAAAGTAAAAAGCTAAGCTATAGTAATATCTATGAGTGATCAATGTCTACAATATGCTGTGTTTTAATATGATATAAATCATGAAGGTGTGAGCTAGAAGAATCGTAAGCATGCTGGGCAAAAGGCATTTTATCTGTCTTTACATTCTGAGCTCAAATTCCACCAAAGTCAAGTTTACCTTTCATACTTTCAGCGTCAATAAAGTGCCAGTTGAGTACTGGGGTCGTTGTAATCAACTTATCTGTTCCTTGAAATAGCTGGCCTGGTTCTAAAATTTGAAACCAATATAATGCCAATCATTGCCATGAACTATGTAAATAATAATTATATGAAATGGATTGACAAGTAGTTCTGAATAACCTTGCTTGTGTAATTACAAAAGAAAGCAAAGGTTGTCCAGTTATTCTCATGGAGTCATTTGAGCTTGAATTATTCAAAATAAGCCACTAAGCAACTTCATTGTTGCAAGTTTTTCAGTGTTAAGTTTAATCATATCATGCTGTTTTCTTGAATGAACAATCAAAATTAGCTTGGACAACAACAATGAACCAAGGGAAAAACTTCTACCATAGTTGAACAGCATGTTAAAACTAGCAACCATATTTCCCTTAAATCAAATCTTTAAACTAAAACGAAAAACAAAAAAAAAATAAAGGAAGGGCACATTAGATAAGGTCTTAGATACTCTATATCGGAAAAAGATCAAACGGTTATAATTTAAATGACTGACCATAAATCAGTCTGGCCAGGGGTTAAACAACAGTATGACAATAACAACAACAGCAACAATACTTTGTGCTGCTCTAAGATTGTTCTGGCTCAAATAACATGTAGCAAAGTGAAAGACCTTTACCCTACCCTTGAGTAATAGGAGTGCCATGGATATATTTTCCCTAATAATACATGCAGGATTTAGTAAAGTAATTTTGCTTTGTAACAGAAAAAGCTTGATAAAATATATATATAAAATACATAAAAAAGGTAAAAATCCTTATCAACAATTAATGCTATCAGGTAATGTACTATAAAAATCTATTCAAATAGTTTCTAAATTTAATACAAACTGAATGTGTTTTAATCAATTTATTAACTTGATTTAGGTAATTTAGGGTCTTTCAGGTTAATAATAGAGTTATAGATTATGAAGAAACATTCTATTTCTATTGTCAACATTTAGCCCGAATCTACTTAGGTAAAAATAAAATAAAGTTTAGGAAAAGGTCAAACCT
The DNA here is from genome assembly GCF_001194135.2 of Octopus bimaculoides. Lineage (NCBI taxonomy): Eukaryota > Metazoa > Mollusca > Cephalopoda > Octopoda > Octopodidae > Octopus > Octopus bimaculoides. Next base: position 31,077,611 of record NC_068984.1, read on the forward strand.
TAATGTCAGTTAAGAGAAACATACCTGAACTAAAAAGTCTTCCATTTATACCTCTGAGAAATCGAAGCTCAATCAATAAGGTATAGCATCCTATGCTCATGGCTCTATTTCCTGCTTATTGTCTGAGGAATTCTGGCAGAGTATTATCATCTAAACCCCAAAGAATATTAGTGCAGTGATTGTATCTTGCCAGATTAGTCAGTTCCAAAACCTGATGGTCTCTGGCTAAATTCGTCAATAGTATCTAATTTACTACTACTGTACTGCACAATCCCATAGATATCTTACATAACTATCTAGACAATATTCTTCTTTAACTAACATCGTAATTAGATCAATATATTTTTCTCTGTAAAAGTATTTACTATTCGTTTGCATTATTTTGGCTTCACTGTCTGTCAGTCCATCTCACTATATGTGTATGAGTGAGTGTATATCTGCATATGTATGTATGTGTGTGTGTACGTATACATATATATATATATATATATATATATATATATATATATATATATATATATATATATAGGTATGTGTATATGTGTATATATATGTGTGTGTGTATATATATTTGTGTGTGTGTATGCATGTACATTTACTCATACACTCACATACACATTCTTTTTTATTAACTAAGTTAAACAAGTGGATATTGAAGTGTTTACATTCTCTAACAATCTGTTTGGTTAAGTTTGATGTGCTATACGTTTTACATGAAGCCACTTTCAGAGTAATTGAGATAGGGGAGCCAGAGTTTATGTGTTACTGAGTAGCTGAATATTTGGAATGAAAACATGATTTTATTTCACTTGTGTAGTCTTAAGGAAAAGTTAAAAAAACCAAATCCAAAGCTCCTGCCAATTTATATTCAGGAGTGTCATTTTGAGTAATATTTAATCTCAATGAATTCTTGCTTCAAGCATTTGGAGTAAGATGTTACATGTAGCTTTCTAAAGATTAAAGTATTTCACTAGAAAAAAATTTGATACTGACTGCAATGTTAGTATTTATTAATTAACTGAAATATAAATATCATTTTGGCTTTTTATTTTCAAATTTAAAAAGACATTACGTTACTAGTAAAGTATATTAATGTAATATATCAGGTATATATTTAAATGTTTTTAAAATGTTTTTCCATCATTTAAACTATGCCCATTCTGGGCACCAATTTGACAGTTTTAACCATTATATTGACTTTGTTAGTTATTTTTAAGCCTGGTACTTATTTTAGATCACAGCTATATGTTAGCACATAAACACAGACATATATTAGCAAACATGCAGAACAATCACAAACTGCCCCCCCCCCCGCCTCACACATATAATTTATTAATATTTAGCAGAAGCAGCAGAGTGTCTGCAAAGCTAAGAGTTTTTTTTGCATTGGCACTAATCAAAAAGCTGGCCTACTGGCCTGCTGGCCTACTGGCCTGCTGGCCTGATGATTCACTTGCATTGCTTAAAGTAAAAACATATATATATATATATATATATATATATATAGGGTGGTTTGTATAAGCATGTATGCATGTGCATTTGTATTCATATTATACAAATATAGCTATAACAGTAGGCTTCCACACAGTGGAACTGTACCTGTGACCACATAGTTACGAACAAACTTTTTAACTACACAGCAATGCAGGTTCCTTAACTCTTACACTAGTAATATGTTTGTTTTCAAATTGTCTGTTGTATCAAAAGTGCATTTAATGGTGATTTTACAGGCTTAACTTTGCTTAGTTTTTCTTTATGTTTTTGCTAGTTTCCATCATTATATGTGACCAAGCAGGGGCACTGTTCTGGGGATTTTAGTTGACTATATCAACACCGTTACTCTGTCAGGTACTAGTTTTTATCATCTTTTAAGTAATAGAAGTTATGTCAATATTTGCATAAAAGAACCTAATTCACACACACACACACACACACTCTCTCTCTCTCTCTCTCTCTCTCTCTCTCTCTCGCTCTCTCTCTCTCTCCTTCTCACACACACATACACACACTCACACACACACATACACAAATGTATATATATGTACACAGGGTGCCAGATGTATTTGAAGACTTGAAGACAATTATTTGTGTTCTATTTTCTTCCAACCAATTAAAATCATTTTTCTATTTCTTTCTGATCAAACAAATCAGATCAAATGCTAACACAATAAATGAAAAGACATGCAGTCATTGTTGCCACATGTGCAGAACAGAGTGATTCAGAAAGTGCCAACCTTCTAAATGTTGCATGATCTTTTGTACATAAAGTTCAGATGGAGCTGAAAGCTTCTGGTGAAAATGTTTCAATTGTATCAAAGAGAAAAGAACATGTTAAATGTTCACAAATACTCTAAGGATTCAATTTTTCATTCAATAGGATCAAAACATATTTAATACTTAATGAGAGACAGATGAATACAAAGAAAAAAAAAGGAGTAAAGAAGATAAAAGAAAAAGGAAATGGAAAAAAGATGTACAGGCAATTTATGAGAGAAGTGAGCTGGAAAACAGATGTTGATGGAAGGTAGTACTGAGTAAGGCAGAATGAATTGAAGTTAGACACAGAAACACCTATCTGTGCTGCTCAAGAACAAGTGCTTATGACAAATTATACCTCATGCAATGCTGGAGTATTGGGATTCTATACACAAGCTGACCAAAATAGATTACAAAAGAAGAAGTAGTTGTGTTGAAAGAATGATTCATTTGGAGCTGAGTGGCAGGCATGGATTTGATTGAGCAAAGATGTGGTATAGGCAAATCCAAAAACGAGCCCTTAAGAATGACAAGGTAAAGATGCTATGGGAGGTAATGATTCAGTGTGATCATGAAAGCTGGGTATAGTGGTTGTAAATAAAAGAGAAAACTTGTTTAATCATTAATATTGAATGCCCTATGATAAAAAAAAGCAACAAAGAAAAGATGAAGACCTGTTAAGATGATTTAAAGTAAAACTGTGGTTCATAACTAAGATGAGTGTCATATCTGTTATTGTCATCACCTTGGGTACAATACATATGAAGGTCACAAACTGGAAGGAAAGATTGAGACAAATATGATGATAGAAAATCTGCAGGAAACAGTGTTGGTTAAAATTGCATGAACCCTTTGCAGAGTTCTCAAAATCAGAAACAAAAGTGTTACCTTAGTCCACTGGCTGCCGGAAGATGACACTGGAAAGATATCCAGCAAAGTTACTATGTTAAACAAGAGTACACAAATCACTGAGTGTGGCAGGATTGGAGACCTGCAAAATCCTGTGGGATTTCCCACTCCAAGTAGATCAGGTGGTACAGCATAACAGACCTGATCTAGTGGTGGGGGACAAGATGCACCACGTCTGCTATATAGTTGATTTTGTGTTCCCCTTCGACCACGAATAATCAAAAAGGAAAGCAAAAAACTAGATATATATCACACAATACTCTTGAGTTTGAAAGAGTATGGCTATGGAAAATGAAAAATGCGAAGATAGTGCCAATCATTGTTGGATCCTTGGGGACAGTATCAGAAGGCATCAAGAGGAATATAAAAGAAATTGGGATAGAGTGCCCAGAAGAACTGCTACAAAAGGTTTGCCGCCTTGTCATGGCCAGAATAATCAGAAAAGTATGAGATAGTTGAAAAGAACATATAGCATGGTACTGTAAGCTGCAAAGCAGCAAGCCAGTTTTGTATGCAAGAGTCCAGAAGTTACAACACAACCTGAGTAAAAAGAATAACAACAGCAGCAGCATCAGCAACAGCAACAACACCAGCAACAACGGTAGTGGCAGCAGCAGTAGTAGTTGTAGACATAATAGTAGTAGTAATAATAGTATGAACAATGGAAAACAAATGTACAGTATTTGTGGAATAGATTTGTGATCAGAATCATCACAATCCTCATATTTATGAACATCGTTACAAACATCATCACCAAAACCTCTGCCACTACAGCAACCACCTCCAGCTCCAGCATCACCATCGCCACCATCATCATTACAATTATCATCATCATGGACATCATCAACACGATTTTACATCAAAGTTTAGTAGTAAGAACCACATCTTATCAGTGAGGTTCTTAGTACTTAACTTTGACATATATTTCCTTTAATATGATGGAAACACATAGAAAAATTATGTAACAGAATAGCAGAGAGATAAAATAATACATAATATAAGAGTGAGGATATGTATGAGCGTGTGGGCTTGTGTGTGTATGTTTGTATGTGTGCATGTGTTTGATTATACACATACACACACGTGTACACACACACACATACACACACACACACACATATATATATATATACGAATGTATATATATATACAAATATATATATTTATATAAACATATATATAAATACACACACATATACATATGCATACATACATACATACATATATACATATATATATACACATGTACATATATATATATATATATATATATATATACAATAGAAATATACAT
>NC_068984.1:31082107-31083504 GCF_001194135.2 Octopus bimaculoides
TATATATATATATATATATATATATATATATATATATATATATATTCTTCTCAGATTCCAATGCAGATTGAAGTATTCAAAAGTTAAATACATTTGATTAAAAATAAATAAGCCTAAAATAAATAAGACTTATAGATCATGTTTTAATGACAAAGAGATTATTTATATATTATGAACGTTTATTACATATACTTATTTCGGAAGCTGTGATACTGAAACTGAACACTGAGGGTAGGCAGACTTACTTACCAATCACAAAATCACACTGCTTGTTATCTATTTGCATCACGACAGCTGCGTGATGTGTGAATTTTCATTTGCATTTTTGTTAATTGCAGGTTTATTTTTGTTTGTTGTTGTTTTTCTTGCTGACATTTTTTCCCTCCTGTTTAAACATTGTCTCCTCAAAACGAAACAATGTTATAAGTAAAGGATCAAGAAATAACGTTATACTCTTGTATTCTCTCATGTGGAAGCAGATTTTTATGGAATCACGTTCAACTAATCATGCTTGCCTTTTCTTTCAGTATTGTAATTTCTTGATATGTATTTACTTTTGGATCTGTCATTTTGCCACAGGATTACTTTTGTAATTGATGCTGCTAACATCCTGAGAATGTTTGTGTGTGTGTGTGTGTGTGTGTGTGTGTATGTGAGAAAGATCGAGATCATGCTAGTTGTAAATGAGAGCCACTGGTATGCAAGCAGTGTCCTTCATTGCTAGTTTCCCATGAAAACATATCTAGTCATGGGGTATTACATTACTTGTTGACAGGTGAGTGTTGGTGACAAAAAGGGCATTTCTCTTTAGAAAATCTGCCTCAATGAAATCAGTCCAACCCATGCAAGAATAGAAAAGTGGAAGTTAAAATGATAAGGAAGAAGAGAAAGAGGTGGAGGATAATGATGCTGTGATACATCATCATTTTATTTCTGCTTTCCATGCTGGCATTGATTGGAGAGATCATCATGGTCTGTGTCGCTCCATATTTGGGTGTATTGTTCACACAGATGGATCAGGGAACCTCATCTGGCTGACAGTTCATTTGTAAGAAGTGCAAGAGAAAAGGGGCAAGAGTATGCAGGAAGAATGAATGACACAGTATAACGAGTAATATAGGAGGGTGGGTTGCACTACCTAACGATTCTTTGATTTATTAGACATGAGGGTCTTATTTTAAGGATATTTGGTTATTATTTCTTATTTCTTTATTGCCCACAAGGGGCTAAACATAGAGGGGACAAACAAGGACAGACAAAGGGATTAAGTCGATTACATCGACTCCAGTGCATAACTGGTACTTAATTTATCGACCCCGAAAGGATGAAAGGCAAAGTCGACCTTGGCAGAATTTGAACTCAGAACGTAACGGTAGACGAAATACCGCTAAGCATTT
>NC_068984.1:31083787-31085631 GCF_001194135.2 Octopus bimaculoides
CATCATCATCGTTTAACGTCTGCTTTCTATGCTAGCATGGGTTGGACGATTTGACTGAGGACTGATAAACCAGGTGGCTACACCAGGTTCTAATCTGATTTGGCAGAGTTTCTACAGCTGGATGCCCTTCCTAATGCCAACCACTCCGAGAGTGTAGCGGGTGCTTTTATGTGCCACTGGCACAAAGGCCAGTCAGGCAGTACTGGCAACAGCCACACTCAAAATGGTGTATTTTACGTGCCACCTGCACAGGAGCCAGTCCAGCGGCACTGGCATTCCAGCTTTGAAAATACTGTCTCTGTTAGAACTATCTACATCAGTATAATCTAATGTGTCCTTCTCATATTTAAAATATTAGCATATTATCTGACAGATAATACACTGCTATTTCTAGCTGTTTCAATAACATTGTAGAGGCGCCCTGGTTGGCTCATATTTCAATATATACTATTTACAGACATATGCATTATAGAAATTGATAAACATTACAAGAATGAGTAAAGAATTATTTACGGTACAATAGGTTTTCCAAGGAATTGTCACTAAAGATGTGTTGAAAGAGCACAGAAATACCACTACAAATGACTCTACTACACCTACAGAAGAAATCAAAAATCATATTCAGATTATTGAGATTGGTTTTTAAATTTGTTTTTGTTTATTTTGCAATATTGTTTGGAATGTAGAGTAAGAATTGGGAATCTCAGTCCTACTGACAACATTCAATTATAAACTAAGAATATTTAGGAATGGTATTCAATAGATTAATCTATTTCATAGACAATATAAATAAGAATCTAAAAATGACAGCTTTCTCAGATCTTATTATAAAATCTGTAATTTCAAAATTAGATTTAAGCATTTATACATATATACATATATATAGGTAGGATTGTGACTTTGTGTGTGTATGAGAGAGAAAGAGGGAGACTGCCTTTATGTATGAATATATGTGTGTGCATATATATATATATATATATATATATATGTATGTATGTATGTATTTCTATTTCAAAATATATGTGTGTGTGTATGTATGTATATGCATACATACATACATACATATATGTAATCACAATTGTCATTTAACCTCCACTTTTCCAAGCTTCCATGGGTCAGATGGAATATTTGTTGAGGTAGCTTTCCAGTGACCAGATGCCTTTTCTGTCACCGACATTCCTGTGTTTCCAAGAAAGGTAATATTTCTCCAAGACTGGAAACAAACATTGCTTATGTCAAAGTGATGCTTGAATACAACTGTCATATGATGCCAAGACATGGGTACACACACACTCATACACACATGGACAATTACCCATCCACTCGCAGACCCACATACACATAGGCTTCTTTCAGTTTCCACTACTAAATCTATTGGCAAAACTTTGGTTGGTTTGGAGCTGTAGCAGAAGACACTTACCCTACGTGCAGTGAAACTTAACATGAGTGTACATGCTTGAGAAGCAAGCTTTTCAGGCACACATTCATGCCTGCACTTATATGTACATATATATGTGTGTGTGTGTGTATATATGTCTTTGTGTGTGTGTATATATGTTTGTGCATGTGTGTATTTGTGTATTTGAGTGTCCGTGTGAACAGGGATTAATCTTCTATCTTCGCTCCTTTGCACCACATGGGCTCAACTCCCCTCCACTCTTCATCTAACCCCCTCCTCCTGTCTCTCTCCCCCACCCTCACTCCTACCACCCATCTCTCCCCTCCCCCACCACCTGCTCCGACTCCTACTTCTTTGTATGTCTCTTCACCTCTCTTCACTCCTACTTCTCTTCCTACTTCTCTTCATTCCTACTTCTCTTCCTACTTCTCTTCATTCCTACTTC
>NC_068984.1:31086349-31089371 GCF_001194135.2 Octopus bimaculoides
ACGTCAAGATCACCAGCATTCTACCTCCCACACACAGCCCCTCGTTCCCGATCACCGTTTGTTATCTCCCCCTTTCTTAGCTCTCCTGAAAAAAGAATTTCTAACTTCCGGTCAGCCATTATTATGATTGACCGTTGACTGAACACTATTCAATTTTTTTTCTCCGTGTTTTTCTCCTTGTCTCCGTATTCTTTCTGTTGAAGAGCGTAGCTCGAAACGTCAAAGACTTTCCGTATTCCCGAGCGTCATACTAATATATCCTTTTGTTATTTACACCACCTGTCCTCGTCTGTTGTTATTATTTGTATATTCTCCCATATATATATATCTGCCTACATGTCTGCCTTCATATTACTTATCATCTTCAAAATGTAATGACATGACTGTGATATAATTTCACTCAATTTCCTCTGGACTATTACCAACTTGTGAAACACATTACTCTAAATGTAGTTACAGTAACCAATTCTCTGCAACATTCTTAGACTGCATCACTTGTTCTCAAAATCTGGTGTGGTTCCACACAGTTCAGCAGTGAACTCACAAGCTGATACAGCTACTGCAGGAAGTATCAATTCAGACAACTAAACTATGTATTTTACATGCATGAAACAATGAGACTTAGGTTTATCTAATTTATATTTTAATAATACATGCATGAAACAATATAATTTTTCATACTTTCCCGGTTTCTCACAGATCCTGACCTAGATTTTGCAAATTTTCCTTCAGAGGGCAGATAGGTGGGTGCCTGAAGCTTTCTAGCATTGAAATGCATTTTGTCATCCTCATCATTACCCTTTTAGAGGGCAATGCTTAAAGTGATGATTTTTTTAAAACTGGAGTATTGGACCCTAACATTACAGGAATTGAAGAGTTTATAATACCTATGGGTCCTAAGGAAACGTTTTTTACCTTAATTAGCACCTGGAAGTCGCTAGTTACACTGTTTGAAATTTCTCAGTTGAATGGAAGATTGAACCAGATTAGTTTTCTCTTTCTGACTATTTTTGGGTACAGAGTTAGGAATAGGTGTCCTCCATATATACTGACTTATTGGTAAAACCACTTCTTGCTAACACCTTAATTAGAAGCCCTGTTCAAGCCATTTTTTTCTCATGATAAATTAGAGTTCCTCCAACATTAGCACGCCATCATCTCACTGGCCCAATTTTTTTTTCTCCCCTTGATATTCACTGGTCGAAGAAGTGGCTTCAATCTGGCTACTCTACCATAGTAACCAAACTTGTAGAGATACCTGACAGCTGTTCTGGGACTGACATCAATTTGTTCTGCTATGTCAGAGGCCTTGCAATGAAGATTGTCCTCCATACATCACTTAACAAAGCAAAGAGTCCTGCCAGAGGGCCCTGGTTGACCTGGACAAGGTGATGTGAACTCCTTCCCTTCTCTAGTGAATTTCACAACCACTCTATTAACTGTAGAAAGTGGGATCCCAATGTTTTCTGTGATTTTATGCTGATGAAGTCCACCTTTAGATTGATACACAATACAGCCTGTTTGAAATTTAGACAGTTCCAAGGCTTCTTTTGTATGTGGCAGGATTAAACAGTCGTATATGGAACCTGAAACATAAAAATGTCCATCATCATCATCATCGTTTAACGTCCTCTTTCCATGCTAGCATGGGTTGGACGATTTGACTGAGGACTGGTGAAACCGGATGGCAACACCAGGCTCCAATCTAGTTTGGCAGAGTTTCTACAGCTGGATGCCCTTCCTAACGCCAACCACTCAGAGAGTGTAGTGGGTGCTTTTACGTGTCACCCGCACGAAGGCCAGTCAGGCGGTACTGGCAACGGCCACGCTCTATTCATAAAAAATATATAAATCTTTTGAAGTTAAAATAAATATAAAACAATGTTTTATGGGGTGTCTATTTACTTCTGTTACGTCATTGTATATATACAACGGGCTTCTTTCAATTTCCATCTACCAAATCCACTCACAAGGCTTTGGTCAGCCCAAAGGCTATAGTAGAAGACATTTGACAAGGTGTCATGCAGTAGGACTGAACCCAGAACCATGTGATTTGGAAGCAAGCTTCTTACCACACAGCCATGCATATATGTATGTATGTATGTATGTGTGTGTGTATTGAGAGAGAGAGGGAGAGAGAGACAGACAGACAGTTAGACAGACAAAGGGAGACACACAAACACACACACACACACACACACAGAGGCACAGGCATGCTTATATGAAAAACTGAAAAGCAGCCAATTGTATAAATGTGGGTGTGTGTATGCATGCATGTGTGTGTGTGTGTGTGTCATTGTGTTTATACGCCCACCATTGCTTGACAACCAGTGTTGGTATGCTTATGTTTCCTGCTTGGCAAGAAAGGCCTCTAGAATAAGTACCAGGCTTTGAAAATAAGTACTGAGTTTAGATCATTCAACTACTATTCTTAAAGGCAGTGTTCTGGCATGAAACAAGTAAATGAAAAAGAAAGAAGATAAAAAGATACATACACATGCATATATTTAAGTAAAATATCAGTCTCAAATAAAACTCTGTTCAATTTTGTGACTCAACATTTTCCGTCTCACTGTTGGATGTCTGAAGATTAAAGTTTATTGCACAGCAAAATGAGGCCCAATAGAGAATTACAAAATGGATTTACAAACATACAGAGCTATGAAACTGCAAACATTGACATGTAAAACTATTTATATGCTTGTAGATTAGAATGTGTATTTATGTTTTAAATACATTATGCTCACTGAATATACACAGATATATATATATATATATATATATATATATATATATATATATATATATGATAGGATTGCTTCAATATTCAAGGGGTAGTCTGAAGTATCTAAGCAACCAGGGGATAGTTAAATCCGAGGCACTCTTGGAGATTACATGTGTGGGTACCGTCTTTGTTAGAAGGTATCCAGAGGCAGGTAATTTATTGTTTAAACTGCAGTTTATAATTATATAATTCTCCACTTAATTATATATATATATATATATATATATATATATATAT
>NC_068984.1:31090324-31090771 GCF_001194135.2 Octopus bimaculoides
TTTATACGCTCATATAATATGTATGTATTTGCCTGTCTGTATGTCTAAATATGTGTTTGCATGTATCTATGTGTTGGTTAGTATGCATGTATGTGTGTGTGTGTATGTGTATGGGTAGATATGCTTATATGTGATATGTATGTACATTTGTACTTGTGCAAGTCTACATGTGCATTAGTGTATGTATTGATGTGTGCATGTATGTGTGTGTGTGTGTGTGTCTGTGTCTGTGCGTGTGTGTATAAGACACTCGTGTCATGAGTTATGATCTACATTGTAATCCATACAGTGAATTTTAAGGGCACAAATTTCACACACACCACACACACATACACATTTATATATTTTGCCCCTAAATTCATATTAAGCATTGATTTCAAATAACGTCAGATTTTAATGTCAAGTGGTAATATGGGACACATACTGATTATTTCTTTGTGTATGCAC
>NC_068984.1:31091521-31092636 GCF_001194135.2 Octopus bimaculoides
TAATGTCAAGTGGTAATATGGGACACATACTGATTATTTCTTTGTGTATGCACGTGTGTGTGGCTCACTCTGCATACACACGTGTGTGTGTGTGTGTGTGAATATGCATGTATATGTGTGTGTGTGCTTGCCTGCCTAGCATGTGTATGTGTGCATGTTGTGTTGCAGTAATTTCTGTCATAATACATTGATGAATATAATTGGGTATTATATTATAAATGAAGCTCTTATAACAAACATAAGTAAGAAACGTTTTATTAGTGCACATATAGGTGCAGGAGTGGCTGTGTGATAAGTAGCTTGCTAACCAACCACATGAATCCGGGTTCAGTCCCACTGCGTTGCACCTTGGGTGAGTGTCTTCTACTATATGATTTTTTGTTTGGATGCTCCTCCAGTCACCAAGCCCTCTCTGTTTCCATGTAAGTAGTCTTTTTTGCCTGTTTATTCTCTATTACACATGCACAAGCATGCACACACACACACACACATACACACATGAATGTATATGTGTGTGTGCCCATACATAGCGAAATACAAAGAGTCATAACTATTCAGTGTACAAAATTTCATCTGCTGTCTTAATTTTAAGATAATTATTTTAAAATAAGTGTACTTATCAATTGATTCAATTATTCAAATACCATAATGTAATCAAATATTGATTTGCAGATAGATTTTGTTATTTAATGTATCAAAAAGCCAATCAGTCAGACCTGAAGCTCTATGTTTGACATTGTTTCACTTTAAGTTTAGTAAATAAATTACTGGTGCATTAATAGTATTTTGTTTCAATGTTATGGAGACACTCTACATAATAATCATCTGTAAACAACTTCTCTCTCCATACAAGAACTTCATGGACAGTAAAAAAAACAATAATAAACTAATTAACACACACATGTACACACACTATCACACACATATACCCAACCCATGCTAGCATGGAACAGAGACGTTAAATTATGATGAGACATTCATACACACACGTATATATATTTATAAGCATATATATATGTATATGTACGTATATATATATGTATATATATGTATATATATATATATATATATATATATATATATATATATATATATATATATATATATATATATAT
>NC_068984.1:31092751-31094449 GCF_001194135.2 Octopus bimaculoides
AAACAATCAGATACCAATAAATTCAAATGGAATTAATTTCCAACGAAGTTCCTCATATATGACAAGTAGATCCAAACATTGCTTAGAAGAATTTCAAGAAATATACATTTCCACTTCAACATCATCTATTTTACATCTATTGAAGACATGTTAATTCCTTGTTTTTACATCCCCCCGCCCAAAGTTTAATAATATTTTCTCGGCCTCTGTATGATTTTGAAATTTCTTTTTGCCTTTGTACATCAATTGTTTTTAACTTTGTCTTCGTTGGAATTTGCTCTTAGCCTTAATAGCAGGGTGAGCCATCTTTTCCCTAAGTTTTTGTTGTTGTTCTGGTTCATTAACATTAAATTTTATTTGTAGTTTCTTTGGGAGGATGGTCGGTGTTGAATTAAGACATTTTCATGTTTCCGATTTTCCATTATTTTTAATTTTTAGAAATACTAAAAATTTTTGAAATACTGACAATTATCTTTAATTTTTAGAAATACGAAAAGAACAGAAAGAGATTTCCTCCAACCTCATAGTCCTATCCAACACAATCGACGAAATAACACCTACACTAAGGAAACGTTTGAAGACGGCAAAAGAAAAACGGAAGTAACGGCAGTATCTAAACCCTCAACCAGTTACGTAAAACTATAGAAATCGTGATGTTCCAGAAGCTGGAACAAAGTAAAAGAAAAACTGAACTAGAAGATAACATCAACCTGCAACGAGAAACCTCTGCAATCGAAAACACTATTAAACATATTTGGAACCAAAATATCGCAGCCCATAAATTTGCTTTTTGGAACATTTGGGAATAATGGCAAAGCGAAATATATAAAAAAACGGCTCAATATACCACCGACAATCCTCTCAAACAGACTACAAATAAAACCTATTGCTAATGAACACGAATAACAACAAAAACTTAGAATAAAGATGGCTCTCGACAAATTCAAAATGGAAACCTTGCTATTACGGTTAAGAGCAAATTCCAGCGAAGAAACTTTAAAACAATTGATGCACAAGGATTTAACATCTCTTTAACGGTAGGGGGAGAAGTGCTCTTTGGTTCTCGAATTATGAATCTCACTTCGAAAACGAGTACTCTACCGAGAACTCATTCCCAGAGAAAGTTAAAATCCACAAACCCCATTCTCCACTGATTAATTAAACACCTAAATATGGAAATTATATTTACCAACCTCATAAGGACAATTCAAGGATTATTCAACAAGATAATACAAGTAAACGAATGTGTGTGTGTGCATATAAGTATACACACACACACACATATAGATATATATATATATACATACTCACATACATATATATGTGTGTATATACGTATGTGTGTGTGTGTGTGTGTGTGTGTGTGTGAAGCACCTGTAGTGATACAGCCTGCACTGATAGATTCAGAATATCCTTCTTGAAAGGGACAATTGCAGGATTGTCGTGCTGAATAAAGATTTGTGCTAAATCCATCTTCAATTTCCGTCATCAATTATTGATGTATATACATAACAGTATCATTATACTCTTGTAGTGGTTGGCTTTAAGAAGGGCATCCAGCCATAGAAACAATGCCAAATCATATTGGAGTCTGGTGCAGCCCCTCAGTTTACCAGTCTTGGTCAAACCATCCAACCCATGTCAGCATGGACAACAGACGCTAAATAATGATGACACATATATATATATATATATATA
>NC_068984.1:31094522-31103531 GCF_001194135.2 Octopus bimaculoides
GTGAGAGACATACTCACCGGTAGAATTTCCACTTATTTCTTTTTTATTTAAAAAAATTTCCATTGCATCTTACAACCTTTACAATAGTATTGAAAAGGTAAGATATAATGAAAATTTTTTTTAAATAAAAAAGATATGAGTGGAAATTTTACCGGTGAGTGTGTTAAATTATAAAGCACTAAAAGAGAATGACTCTCCCCAGACACAACAGAATATGCTTCAACACACGAACTCACATAAAGAATCTTGCAAACCAAATCCAAAGACGAAATATATATATATATATATATATATATATAACTCACAATTATAATAGGCTTATACAAGCCATTCCATGGCCAGTTAAAGATGTCATACAGAAACTGATAAAACTTTTCTCCATGAAAATACTGTATATAGAATACATTTTTTATATACATAGTTGGCTAAAATCTATGGATATTCTCAGAATAGGGAATATATTTTCGACACAGTAGTATATTTCCAGTGATTATTTTCCATGGGAAATTTTGTGAAATTTCTAACTAGAATTTATTTTCAGATAAAATAAAATTTACATATTTTAAATAATAATTTCCATTAAGAGCATACACACTTGTTTCCTGCTTCCTGATTTTTTAAATGGGCAATTTTGAAAGGGTGAAATCTGAATATAAACATGCTTCATACATTGTTTACCAAAATAATGAAGACATTATGAATTTTAAAACTGCACCATAAGTGATTTCTTAACCATTGTCAAACTGGTACCAACTATATTTCTCTCCCTAATATATTTTAATGCTGAATGTTGACATTCGTATTAAAATGGCTTCTACACTGATTCCTCTTTCTTGTGTAAACATATCTGTTTAAATACAGGTATTGGCAATTGTACATGCACCAGTAATATGTACTTATATGAAGGCTAATATTGATAACTATTACATAGATTACTCTCTAATACCCTGAAGGATCAGGCTCCAGTTAAAACGTTATGGATTACTTAAAATCAGTGTCATTTAGCAACCTTTCTATTGAAACTATTTGTATAAAAGAAAATGTTTGTATCAATATTTTGCATATTAGCTTTTCCAGACTATCCTTAAGAGAAATAATACTCCAAAATTGCTACACACCCATTAACACCCATGCCTGCATGGACACATGCATGTACATAAATACATAAATAACAAAAGTATATATGTATATGTCTAAATATATATATACATCATATATAGATGTGTATATACACGCACATCATTATCAACCTCATCATCATTTAATGTTTGTTTTCCATGCTGGCATGGGTTGGATGGTTTGAAAGGAGCTGGCCAGGTGAAGAGCTGTCCAGGCTGCATGGCCGTTCTGGATGCCCTTCCTAATACAAACCACTTTACAGAGTGTGCTGGGTGCTTTTACACAACATCACAGACCCACACACACACAAATATATATGTACGTATATATGTATGTATATATGTATATATATATATATATATATATATATGTATATATATATATATATATATATATATATCTCATTATCATCATCATCATTTAACCTCCATTTGTCAATGCTGCCATGGGTTGGACGGTTTGACTTGGGCTGGCAAACTAGAAGGCTGCACCAGCCTCCTGTCTGATTTGGCATGGTTTCTACAGTTGGATACCCTTCTTCATGCCGCTGTATATATATATTGTGGATGGTGGCATTAGAAAGGGTATCAAACTAGAAAACATGCTAAAGCAGACACGAGACTATGATGCAGTCCTTGGTTCATCGAATTCTTGTCAAACCATCCATTCGATGCCAACAGAAACATGGAGTTTAAATGATGTTGTCTATGATGATATATATACATATGTGATTAAGTATTTAAAAAAAAATTATGACTGCTTTGCTCTTGGTTTAAAATTTAGTATGAGTTATTAGAGGTAGTTTTGTTTTACATATATTCAGTTTGTCTGCAGATAAGCTTATATTAATTTACACCCAGTGTAGTAGACAAAATATATGCCTGTCATAATACACCTGATAAAACTTAGTCTTTTTAAAATGCTACCATATTTTAAAACATTTAAGTAACATTTGCAAATGTTACTTTATGAATTTTTCAAGATATCTTAAACTACCACAAATATGCATGCCAGTATTCAAATTTGTTGAATGTTCAGATAAATGGTCATTGTAATTTGAAATATCATAATATCCTTTCTTTTCTATTATAGGTACTGAAATTTTGGGTGTGGAGCTAGTTTATTACAATGATATTTATTAACACTTTATTTTACTAACTCCAAAAGGATGAAAGGCAAAGTAACCCACAGTAGTCTTTGTACTCAGAACATAAAGCGATGCTAGAAATACCACAAAACATTTTGTCTGACACAGTAATGGTTCTGCCAACTCTTCAGCTTTATATCATAATTCTGTAATATCATAATATCATAGGTATCTATGCCCACTGTAAAGAAGTCAGTAGCATGTTAGCTGACTTTTTCTTTTTTACATACCCCTTCTGGTTTTTAGTCACAGGTGTGGTTGCAAAATATGACGTCTGCTTCCCAACCACATGGTTCAATCCCACTGCATGGCACCTTCGGCAAGTGTCTTCAACATTACCCTCAGTTGGACCAAAGCCTTATGAGTGGATTTAGCAGAAGGAAACTAAAAGAAGACATTATATCAGCTGCTGTTTAACAGCCACACCCACTAAATATGAAAAGTCTGCAATATGAAAGATCTAACCCCAGCAAGCTTAAGAGCTTCACTATGACATGATATGTGCCTTCCATACACACTGATTGCCTCTTCCTAATAACAGTCTTCAAGTTCTCTACCATCACTTCTGTGTCCCTATTAGTAATCTCCTTATATAGTAATGAGCACATTGTTTTCATATATTTGTATACATATATATATTTGTCCAGAATCATGCCGGACGCAGAGGAGGAGAGAGAATAGTAATTCAGTGAGTGAAGGAAAAGTAGTGAGAGTAATAGCCATAGCTGAGAGAGAGTGAGAGAAATTAATAGCAATGAGAAAAAGGAAGGGGTGATAGATGAATAAGGAAGGAAAGAGTGAAAAAATATCAGTTTCAACTCTGTGAGAGTATATATGCGTATGTGTGTGTGTGTACAAGGGAAGTATGTGATTGTTTGTACGTGTGATTATTATGTACCTTATTTTGTATCTTATTACCTCTACCTTAGCAAAGGCGGAGTTATTGTTTTCAGTCGTGTTTATTTGTTTATTTGTCTGTGGACAAGTTATCTCAAGAACTGCTGAATGGATTTGGATGAAACTTTCAGGTATGTTTGACTTCATGACTGGTACAAAGGGATTAGATTTTGGGATCAATCTAGTACCAGACAAGGATTCTGGATTATTTTTCCTGTTTTTTTCTTATTTAATTTTTGAGCGTAGTCTGATTCATTTTTAGTATTCTCGTTTGTGAGAGCATTGAGTTTATTTCAGATGTTCTCATTTTAAAAATCCTCTTTGGCTAATCCTTGAGAGGACATTGGTGTTGCCTTGGCAAAAGTTTGTACTCACTGAGTGGTCTTGTTTATATATAAAATACGACAATTAGACAATTAGCCATCATTATTGATGGCACATGGTCAGCTAGTTTACGTAAGATTATGCATGTTGCTGAGTGTTTGATACATAATAAGTTGTCATTTTATAATCAAAAGAACATATGGTCAGTGTCTCAATTCTCCGTAATCAGCACCGGTGTTGTTGCTGTCGTCATTGTCATTTCCAATCATCAGTATCATTGTCATCAAAGTCATTGTTGTCATTGGCACTGTCATCATCTTTGTTGTTGTCATTGTCACTTTTTATGATACTAAAGTTTGATGATGATACTTAGCATTTTAATTGATAGACTAGCAGTCAATATTATTTTTTTATGTGTTTACATTTCTAAGGTAAGTGACGAATTACCATAAGTGATTCTACTCATCTGGTTTCATCCTTGTTTAGTTGATTCATTTCATATATTCTTTATCCCTTTTAATGTTATCAATATTTACTATCATGAACTGAGCTGGTGTATGTCATTCTGACTTGCTTTTGTGACATTAAGTGAAGTCTTAGCCCTCTGTTGTGACCCAATGACATACTATAAGTGTTACAAGATATTTTGGTTTTAATGTACCTGTATGTATTTACCTTTACGAAGCATAAATGCAAACATATTCCATTCTTTTTTCTTGAAAAACTGACATTTTTAGATGTAGATGACATTTGAAACTTGAATCTCTATGAAATCTAATAGCACTCTCGGGTGCTTTGGATTATCACTTCAGCGCATCCTTCATTTTAAATGTATTGGAAATAAAGTAATAAATAATATTTGCCAGTGAACAAGCAAATATATGAATAAAATGACGAAGTAGCGGAAGAAACAAAGAAATGTCTCAGAAAAAAAAGTGAAGAATTCAAAATACTGGAATTAAATAAATAACTAAATTGCTTGAGAAATATACAAATAAATAATATTTTATGTGTCTGTAATAGAAAATAAGATATATACAATTGTAAAAACTATACAAACACATACGAATATATTTGACCACACACACACACACACACACACACACACACACACACAGATATATATATATATATATATATATATATACTCAAACACATACATTCATAATGATACATAATAAATATACACAATAATAATCTCGAAACATATTTTTATATTTCAATAGGAAATTTAAAAAAATCATAAATATAAAAAGAAGTACAATTGAAATTAAAGGCAAAGCAGAACAATAAAATAAATTAAATTGAATAATGAATATAACAAAGTAAACACTCTCAAAAATGTATATAATTCCATTTCTAATCATAAAACCACATAGTTTTAGAATAATTGAACCAAAATATTCCTCATTTCATGCTTTAGTTATCCATGAGTCAGCTTTGGAAATTGATTTTGTGTCACTTTCGGTATTTATTCTATCTTATCCTCTTAAATCTCTATTGCTGGCAACAATAGGCAAACTAGCTGACAAGGCACCATTAATATATTGTGCTGAATGCTGTAGAACATAAAATAAGCTCCTGGAGAGCCACTTTCACAACATCATTCCCACTCTCTGTTGTATAGCCTTTTCACATCATTTATGTTGCTAATACCTTTTTTATCAGAAAGGCACGAACAGAAATGTCTAATGTTTTCTTGAGTTTAATATGACGAATTGATGTATGTATATCTTAAGGAATTACAGTGAACTACTACTGCTAGATTATCACTAATGCAACTAGTGCTAAAACAAAAGCAACACTGTGAGGGAGTTTCTGTTTGGTTGCTTATTTGATATAAAAAACAAGGTCTCACTCAACTCATACCTTACCATCTTATGTAAAAGACATTGTATACTGTATTCCAGGCACCTTCTGCATCAAAAATACAAATAAGATGGTCATGGTTAAAACGTCTTTCATCATGTATATTCTTAGCATGGTTTAATTTGAAGCTGAGATGTATCTAATTATCAAGAAGACAATGTCTTAACCATCAAATTCTTTTGGGAAAATCACACTATGCTGAAGACCAGTATTTCCTGTCATCTCTGCCTCACCCTCACCTGCTTTTGCCCTTTTGGGGGCTGCTACTTGAATATTAAAGTAGTGATCAGGAGCATCAGGATGGGTTCCAGCAATGCCAAACTGCTTTTTGATTAATTTGCAACACAGAACCTTGTTACTAGTCTCTCCACCATGATATATGCTTATTACATTGTTGATGGTACTAGCATCATGTCTCTTGCCTGCAAACAACTCATCTCCTTCATTATATCTACTAAAACTTTAAATCCTACCTTAGAATGCACTTCTAGAATCTCCATTCCTTTTTCAACTTTCTTAGATATCTCCTTTTCTGTTAATCACCCCAACCTCCCACTTCTAACTTTTACAATCTTACCCACTCAAACTTCCAACCCAGCATAATCTCATACCACTCCTCACATAGAAAAATTGCTGTCTCTTACTAAAATCATCCACCTTTAATGCTCCTTGTAGCAAAGTCTATGATTTCAATGATGTCCCAGTTAATGGATTAATCTTTCTGACAATGTAGCTATACTCCAAACTGGTTATAGACACTAATCATTGTTGCACGTTCACTCAAGACTGCATATCTGCTATTTTGCTTTAGTATTTGGCTCAATTCTAACTCTGCCTTCCTTTCCCAACCACCTGCTGGACTGCTACACAACTTCATTACCAATCTATGAATCTTTGGTTTCTTCCAGCCTGAGCTTGCTACTATTCGGCTCTTTCTTGATCATCGTTTCCTGTCATCAGATTCTGACATTCTGCTCTGTATTTCCTTCACCTCTTGCTACATCCAACTGCAATTCTTTGACAGATCCACGCTCCACTGCAACAACTGCCCCTCTGTCTAGAACAGTGGTTTTCAACCAGGGTCCATATGGCTCCTGAGAATCCATATGACTCCTGAGGACCCATATAAGATTTGAGGAGGGGTGTCCACAATTGTATTCTAAGGGCCTCTAAAAGTGTTTGCTTTAGATGTATGTATTGGTATATATTGCAAGAAACAGGTCAGTTTCTTTCTCTTATGTTTTACATAGTTCAACCTACACAAGTTAATGTGGGAAAAGACTGGAATTTTGAAAGAAGTTTCTATAAAACTAGTTTTTAAACTGCTATGGCAGTTCACCAGAACAAAATAGTAATCAAAGGGGTCCATAGATAAAAAAATGGTTGAAAACTACTGGTCTAGAACATCACCATCCTATGTGCACTTCCATATCATGGACTGCTGCATTTATTTCCTTCTTAAATATCATTGTCTAACATGTCATCAAATATCAAATCTAGGATTTAATGTAAATAGGAAAACTGATCATAGGAGAGATATTTTTTGCATATTCAAAACAACTGAACTGGGTTACTGAACTTTGTCACCTGTAACTTGAAATTTCCAAGCACATTCACCATCTCCATTATGCTGTTTGTAGGTTTGTACAACACAACGACGCTTTCATTTCCTGGCTTTGTCAGAAACACTGGTTAACTCACCCTTTCAACACATTTGTCCCATCTGGTGTCAATGAATTTCCTCTAAGCCTACCTTTACATGCTGAAACTCTGATGAACAATCATATGAAGGGGTGCAGTAAAGTTCCTGGTTTTGGGTAAAAGAAAATACAAAGAAAATGCAGGAGGATCAGTTTATTCAGCATATCACCCTCTCAGATTCACACACTTACTGCAGCAGTCCTTCATCTTTTCTAAGCCTTGTAAAAAAAACTCAGAAGTTTGAGCCTCCAACCAGGCTTTTGTAATACCCTTAAAACCAAGAACTTTTCAGTGCCCCCTCATACATGTACTTCACACTATTTCTTCTTTACTCATATATTCAGGCACACTTCATCATTTTTTCAGCTCATACACACACTTCTTGATGTTGTGCTCATAATGTCTCTAGTGTATCATGTGTCATTTACTCTATCAACCCAGTTATTCCCACTATTTCTCAAGCACATGACTCCAAACTTATCTAGACATTCACTTTCATAAACATACCTGTGTTCAAACACATATGTGAACACATAAGTGTTTTCCCACATTGTTCTAATATTTAATTCCATTGTCAATTGAAAACCTGAAACTCTATTCACTTCCTGCTACCATTCCTGTGCACATCACTCCTAAATCCCATATCCCCTTCCCTGGGCATTTTATTTTCTTTAATTTCTCATTTCTTTTAGACTGGTAAGAAACAACTGTCTCAAATTACAATATCACATTTTCCTTTCACTTTGTAATTACATCGATTTTGTATTCATGTTTATAATTTTTTTTTCTTCTGTATGTTTCCCTGCTTTTGTTAATGTGTGTATGTGCATGCATGTATATTTATCATAATTACCAACATCATAGTTGTGGTTGTTCTCATACTGATGATGATCATCATCATTGTCATCATAAAAATCACCATCACCATCATCATCATCATCATCGGTTTAATGTCTATTTTTCCATGTTTGCATGAGTGAGACAAAACTTATTGAAGCAAATTTTCTAAGGCCAGATGTGTTTCCACAAATAATTACAAACAAACGACCCCATTTTTATAAGAAAAGTGACCTTAATTACAATCTGTACATGAAGTCGAGGAAAGGAATGCAAACACACTCACAAACACACATGCACACACACACACACACACACACACACACACATACACACACTAAAACACCCCCACACATATTAATCTCATCATCATTGAACTTCCTCTTGTCAATACTTGCATAAGGTAGAGAGATTTTGTTGAAGCAGATTTTCTACAGCCTGTTGTTCTTTCTGTTGTTGAGTTTCTTTTTATTATCATTTACCAAATCTACTCTGGTTGAGCTGCATTCATTGTAGAAAATACTTGCTTAAAGTGCTGTGGTGTGTGACTGAACCATTGCATGGGACTATTTCAGTGGTTCTATATGTATATAGGTATTTGTGTGTGTGTTTGTGCATGTTTACTTGTGCATATGAGCTTACCTCAGTATGTGTGTGTGTGTGGAGGTATGATATTTCTGTTAATTGGGGTTATTGACATCTTTGAAATGCTAATAAAATTTTGATAAATTAACAAGCAAACTATAATTCTTATACAACAAATTGTTAAATAACTGACTTTTTTCATCCAACAGCAGGTCACCTAGTGTATTTATAAATTCAATCCTGTGGCAATCACATGGTTTATGATAATGTAGGTAATAACCTAAAGTGTTGTAAAAACAAAAACAACGAAACACAAGAAATTGTGCAATGTATAAAAAAAACCATGGCTATTCTTTCTTAGTGAAGGTAGACTTATGGTTAAGCCAGTGTCTATTAAATCTGCCTGCTCTCATTCCATTATATTTATGACTTATAAATTTCATGCAAACATAAACAATAGCAATATCAAATATGCATCGGTGTGTGTGTGTGTGTGTGCGTGTGTGCGTGCGTGCGTGCGTGCGTGCGTG
>NC_068984.1:31103555-31105201 GCF_001194135.2 Octopus bimaculoides
GTGTGTGTGTGTGTGTGTGTGTGTGTGTGTGTGTGTGTGTGTGTGTGTGTGTGTGTGTGTGATTTCTTCCAAGCTTTTCATTAGCTCTTAGGCTGCACATTTTAGACTCAGTAGTTGCAGAAATTTGATTATTTTCCATTTGAGTTGATCGTTTTTCCTTTTTGGCAATTATGTTTGGGATGATGTTCTCATTACGTGGATTTTTTTACTTGTAAAGTTATGAGCATTGCTTGTGCATTAGCAAGTTTCTTTAAGAGAATGACTTCTTAATGAATATATTTATGAAGGCTGGTCAGAAAATGATATCTTTTTATTACTGATATATTCCTAGTTACATTTGATTTTGCATATATTTCTCTATACATTTGACTAAAATTTACTGAAATAGATTTTCCAAGCCTTCTACACTACTACTCAGTCTTAATCATTTTTAAAATCACTTTCATTTAAGGTCACATAATAGTTGGCAACTTTTATAAAATTGCCCTTAAAGAAGGTGTAGTAAGTATTATTTTAATACTGATGACAAAAACTATTTTGTATTATATTACTCTTTTACTCTTTTACGCCTATTTTTTCAGTCATTTGACTGTAACCATGCTGGAGCACCGCCTTTATAGTCGGACAAATCGACCCCAGAACTTATTCTTTGTAAACCTAGTACTTGCAGATGGCACGTAAAAAATACCATTTTAAGTGTGGCCGTTGCCAGTACTGTGTGATTGGCCCTCAGGCTGGTGGCTCATAAAAGCACCCACTACACTCTCAGAGTGGTTGGCATTAGGAAGGGCATCCAGCTGTAGAAACTCTGCCAGATCATATTGGAGCCTGGTGCAGCCTTCTGGCTTGCCAGTCCTCAGTCAAATCATCCAACCCATGCTAGCATGGAAAGCAGACGTTAAATGATGATGATGATGACGAATTCTGATTTCTTTGCAATGCCTTTTCCTTAAAAACTTTAAGAGTGGCAACAAGAGACTTGCACTATTGGTAATTGGTAGTTTTTCTATAAATTTGACTTGCCTAAGACTCTGTTCAGGACAGAACAATCCTACATATAGTAAACCTAGACTAACAGAGACATAAGAGAGATAGAATATGAATAAAGCAGTAATTTCCAAGGACATTGAAATCAATGGTACATAACTTCATCTCTGAAACCCATCATCATCATGGAACTAATTAAAAACTTCATGTCAATCTCATTAGGACAGTAGACATGATTGTAAATAAGTGTAGAAATTACAATGAAATTTTCAGTAGAGGGAGAAAACTTAGGTCAGGTTTTCAAGCTAATAGCATAGTCTAAGCATTGTTATCCTGTCAATTAATTCCTGTTATATTTATTAATCTGCCAATAAAGAATAATTGGGAGAAGGTTCCTACTGATTTGTGTAACATAACATACAAGTAAATTTCAGGTATCACAAAGTTATTATTGAATCTTGAGCATCATCCAGTCACAAACATAAGAACAAGAGGAAACCAAGAAGCATAACAATACATATTATATTCTGAGTTCAAATGTTCTGCTGTATTTGAAAGTATTTCTCATTCTCCCTATATATGATCATCACTCTCTTTCTCTCTCTATCTACATATACAGATATATGTGTGTATATATATATATATATATATATATATAT
>NC_068984.1:31105542-31107151 GCF_001194135.2 Octopus bimaculoides
ATATATATACATGGTAGACTCTATAATGTTGCTGACCATAAGAAGGCACTCGGCACCAAAAAACAGACCAAAGATGACATTTATAAGGAATACCTATGTAAGAGGGCAATTACTCCAAATAAGAACTGATTTTCCACTGTGATGATGCATTTAAGCCATGATACCATCGGAAGCATACATAAAATGTTGATGGAGGTGATGATAATGATGATGATGATAATGAAGATGATACATCATCCTCATCATCAAATTCTGATGTCTGTTTTCCAAGCTACCATTACACCAGACTGGGCTGACCATCTGTTGCAACTCTTTGTTACCTGATATACACCATAATGGAGAATAACATCCAAAATTTACTGTTATATATGTAATATTTGTAAATCATATTTCTTTGACTCCACATCCTGATCATAACTTATCCTTTTACAGCATGGATTGGCTGAATTTTATTTGTGCTCATGACACATGGAATGATGACTGAGGAGGTACTAAAGAATTGTCTCTTCTCTCTATCAGTTTTTGTTCATAGTTACAACTCTCCTACAGTTGTTGGCTTCATTTGGTCATGTGTGTTCATGTTTCCACCTCTCCTTTTTATCTGCTTCAACTAAAACGTACCGTCTTTGCTATACAGTAACACTAATATTAAATTTATTAAATATTTAATATTTGAATATTTAAATCAGCTTTTAATTTATGCATTTAGTCATTAATTATGAAATTGATTCCCTTTCATGTTTAATTTTGTGCATGATATAGCAAAAGTCATGTGATTTGAAGTTTTTGTTAGTTTTCAAAAATACAGAAGGATCATTTTATTTTAAAATCTCATAGATACTTGGTGTTCTTAGAAATTAGTGAACACTCAAAAGTTAGACACAATATTACACAGGCTGATCAAGTTGTGTACATGGTGTATTGTCGACCTGGATTAATGAATTCAAGATTGGTTGGATGAGAATGGCATCGCAAAGCTTCCATGGCCAAGCCAGTCACCAGATATGAACTCCATTGAACAATTCTGATAATGGACAGGACATTTCATAAGAAGAACAAGAAAGCATCTTCAAAGCTAGATCTTTTGAGATTAATGCATGAAACTTGTCAAGAAATTCTGCAAGAGAATATTCGTCATTTGATCAGTAACATGCCTAATAGGGTCCTTGCATTGAAAAATGCAAGATGCATGTCTACTAGATGTTAAATATTCACATTACAACAATTAATAAATAACTTGAATGTATAATTTCAGATCTCAATGGATTTTAACGATTATAAGTGTGTCTATTAACTTGTGTCATGTCTGTGCATATGTTTGTGTGTGTGTGTGTGTATGTATGTTTATGTATGTATATATATAATATATATCATCATCATCATCATTTCTTAATGTCCACCTTCCATATATAATATATATATATGTATATATATATGTATATGCATATATATATATAAACAAGAGTGCATTTTGCACCAAAAGCAAATATGTGATTTTCTCTCATGGTATGTACCGCAGTATACTTTGCTCTAACAGAATATCTATGTTTAAGTGGGGATAAATATTACCCACCTCTCTCTCTCTGTATATATATATATATATATATAT
>NC_068984.1:31107543-31109091 GCF_001194135.2 Octopus bimaculoides
ATATATATATGTATATATATATTTATTTATATGTATGTATGCATGCGTGTATGTGTGTGTGTGTGTGTGTGTGTGTGTGTGTGTGTGTGTGTATTTGAAAAATGAGTTTCATAGAAGTTATTGACTATTTTTAAGGAATCTTAAATAAGTAGAATGATAAAAACATTTTTGGATGATGTTTTTGTATTTGTGTGTAACCACTTTTGTTAATCTGTTTTTTACACTCTTGTTTTGTATAGCAGTCTGTATAGAGGATGGTGTTTTTAGTAATGTTGTTGATTGTTTGGTGTTTAGTTTAGGATTTAGAATTCTTATAACATTCTTTTTTTACCTTTCGTAGTTGATAATTTTCTTTTAGTCTGAAAATGTAAATATTTTGAATTTTCAATGTACACAAATGCCTGGACCATTTGCAGGACATGTAAAATAATTGAACAGGGAACAACCAACAGTTTCAAGAATAGCGAAAAATTGAAGGTTAATGCAAACTTGCACTGCATAAAAAAATCTCATCTGTTGCATTACAAGCCCACAATGCCAGGAGATTTACACCAGCCAAACAAGATTAAAATTAATTGAACATGGGAGAGAGCATAAACAAGAAATTAAGGATACCTCTCTTACAAACGTTCCATCTAGCAAACCTCTAGTCGTTCATGCAATTGAAAAATTGAAAAATTCAAAATATTTTCTTTTTCAAAAATACAAGAAGAAAATTATGAACTATGAAATGCAAAACAAGAAAACTTAATGGCAACTCTAAATCTGAAACTAAACCACAACTAGTCAACACCAATAAAAAAATTAAGAACAACATACCCTATACAGAATATCCTATAACATGTGTATCTGAAACATTGAACAATGACAATGCTTGCACACAATATATACAGTTCTTTTTAAACAGTTAACTTAGAAGAAAATATTTCAAATATTGTGATTCTATTAAGTAATTTTGGCAAAAAACATAAATAAATGTACATTATTTACATTCAATGGATATTTGTCCACAAAATTTCGGCTGATATACCCTCCAGCCATTTTCAGGTAAATTGGGTAAATTTCGAACCTGGGTTCTCATTCCTGGGGTATTTTTCGATGTTATTATTATTATTATTATTGTGCATACCTAGTACTTATTTAATCGACCCCAAAAGGATGAAAAGCAAAGTTGACCTCGGCGGAATTTGAACTCAGAACGTAGTGGCAGGCGAAATACAGCTAAGCATATCGCATGGTGTGCTAACGTTTCTGCCAGCCCGCCACCATATGGTTACATATTTTTCACTGAATATTGGAAACAAGAAAGATTAATTATTTCACAGTGATACACAATTACAATTATTGTGTGATGGCAACAAAAAGAAGGGAGAAGCATACATGCACACATATATTTGCTCAGAGAAACAGTCACACACACATATATGTGCATGACTATAGATATATATGTGGGAGTGTGTGCATATACATACATATATATCTATATCTATATCTATATCTATATTATATATATATATGTATGTATATATATGTATATGTGTGTGTGTA
>NC_068984.1:31109145-31110085 GCF_001194135.2 Octopus bimaculoides
ATATATATATATATATATGTTTAGATATATGTATGGAACTTGCAAAATGATATCATCAAGAAATACAATTAAACTGTCAATCAATTCCTTCTTCATTGACATTGATAACATTAATATCTCCTTCCTGAATCAATTAGTCACCTCCCACAGGTCATCTGGATATCCTTATATAAGTATACATATTCAGTATGTATATTCATTTACAAGCATTATGGCTTATAAAATTATTCTTCCATACATAATTAAAACATTTGTAAAGTATGTCAACAACTCCATTCTTCATTTGTTTTACATATATATAACTAACTATCACTCTTTCTAGACTGGTCGGTGTGTTGTGTTCTTGAGCTAAACACATCATCTCTCATTGGTCTGCAATCGCTTCGACACCTGATGTGTAGTACACCATGCATCTGGTTGAGCAACATCAATTTGATTGAGAGTGAGCTCATGCACAACATGAACATTTGATCATCGTCATCATCATCATCATCATCATCATCATCATCATCTTCATTATTGTTTCATGTCTGCCTTTCATGCCAGCATGGGCGGGATCACTATAAGCAAATCATTTTGCAGGTTGTTCACCAAAAGCTCAATGCCCATATGTTGGCTTCGAGAGGAGAGTACATCATCATCGTCATTATACATATATATATAATATTATCTTTATCTTATGATATTTACTTTGTCTTATATTATACTCATTTATTGTGCTTTTAATTATTAATTTTTTTTTATGTGACAGTGGGTTTTCATCGATGAGTTCATGAACCTTGGTTCTTTTCCCTAAAACTATATATTTATATATATTTTATGCTGTGAAACATAATTTAATTTTAATTTTTGATAAATTGATTTTAATTGAGTTTTTACCAGTAATTTTGGATTTTATCCCTAATATTGTTATTATATATATATATATATATATATATAT
>NC_068984.1:31110481-31121390 GCF_001194135.2 Octopus bimaculoides
GGATAATAGGTTTCAAATGATGATGGCAATCTATATATATGGGTATCTCTACTAAAACATTGAAACTCTAATATAAAAAGCAAGGTATTTTCCTTTACAGATTTATTTAACCTGTGTATTCATTCTGGAGTTCTCATTTTGAACCTGGGCTCTCATTCCTAAGGTATTTTTCGATGTTGTTGTTGTTGTTGTTGTTGTTGTTGTTATTATTATTATTATTATTGTTATTATTATTATTATCATTATTAATATTATTATTATTATTATTATTATTACTCAGGTCATTGCTGGAATCGAACTCGGAATCTTGGGGTTAAGAGCGCGGATTATTAACCCCAAGACTCCGAGTTCAACTCCAGGCAGTGACTTGAATAATAATAACAATAATAATAATAATAATAATAATAATAATAATAATAATAATTATAACATCAAAAAATATCTTAGGAATGAGAACCCAAGTTTGAAATTTCCCCAAGACACCTGATGAAGGCTGGAGGGTATATCAGCCGAAACGTTGTGATAACAACAAAGAAGATGGGGGCAAATATCCTTCAAATGTAATGGAAATAATGCCCATAATTCCTCATCTCTTAAATATAAAACTGTAATATATATATATATATATATATATATATATATATATATATACATATCCAAAGATATATATACATACACAATCAAATTTAGGGAATGGAGCAGGTAAAATCCAGGCTACATGTTTCCTAATGAATTGATCCTACACCTGGATCTTTGGATCTTACATTTACATATCATTGGATATATATAAACCCTGCCTCACCTCCTCTGTTCTTCAATCAGCTTCAGCTACTCATTTTTCTGTCCATAGGACCCCCTTCGGCCATATATTACAATGGGATTGCACCTACAAAGTTATTCTCCAAGGCACAAGTCCGGGCAAGGTTGTTTATGGAAGACCAGCAGTCGCCCATGCATATCAGCCTCCCCTCACCATGCCACCGATGTTATCCAAGGGAAAGCAAAGGCCGATACAGCTTGGCACCAGTAACGTCGCAACTCATTTCTATAGTTGTGTGAACTGAAGCAACGTGAAATAAAGTGTCTTGCTCAAAAACACAACACGCAGCCTGGTCCAGGAATCAAACTCACAACCTCACAATCGTAAGCTTGATGCTCTAACCACTGAGCCATACGCCTTCACTTCTGTCCATACCTTCCTGAATTATCTCGAAATACTGAGCTTCTGTTTCTTGCACAGCCTTTTTGATACTCCTATCCATTTTGCTACAGCGTTCAAAAATTGATCCTTGAAATATTGATATTTAATGTGCAGATTTCCTTGAATTTCTGTAAATTTTTTTTATTAAACGCTTTGAAGATGTTGGATCATTTAAATATCATGAATATGTCATATTCCTTGGAAAGATTTCATTGATTTTTCATTTTGTTTCTTACTGTTCTAGAAGATGATATTGTATTAGTGATGTCACTGGTGGTTTCAAGATTTTGTTTCCTTTTAACATATGAGGCTTTACATAAATGGCCATTTCAAGTTATTGGTTTGAAACGAATATTTTCCTCGTGATTAGAAATGTTTTTCTTTCTTTTATGATTTCATTGTAATAGTTTTATTTAGCTTCAAGTATTACTACATTCCTGGAGTGAGGCCAGGAAATTGGAGTGCACAATATTGATATTCAGATATCTATCATTTCTTTCGACACTTGTATCATTCACCAAAACACCCACCACTACCTATATGAAATCCATAACATTATGAAAGACAAAATATGTATTAAAGCTTTGTATGATGGATCTAGAGGATATTATGAAAGTAATTCCATTGGCTTGGTACATTCTTAATGTTGTTTCAGAAGAAATAAAAAAGAAAACAGGAAAGGAAGAAAAAGCAAAGAACAAATTTCTTCTTCTTCTTCTTCTTCTTCTTCTTCTTCTTCTTCTTCTTCTTCTTCTTATTATTATTATTATTATTATTATTATTATTATTATTATTATTTTTTATTATTATTATTATTTTCATTAGCATCTTCTTTCAATCCTGTTTCCATTTCTTGCTGAATATCTTCATGACACTTAGAGCAGAGAAACGTACTGTATACATTGGTAGGGGGAAAAAAAGAAAGAAAATTCACAGCGGAAATGCTCTTCCAATACATACCAGTAGACACTCTTTTGCACTTCCTTCATGGATGGTAAGCCAGGGACCATTCTTAAATAATTCTCAGTTCCTTTTTTGATCATTCCAAGTGTTTCTACAATCACTGGTGCTGTAACAGGCTTTAGATGCCACATCTTTTCGATTTCGATTTGCAAATCTTTATATTTTCTGAGCTTATCAAATTATTTTGCTGAGATATTATGGTCACAGAGTATGCTCATGCCACACAACAATATCTGGTTGATTTGCTTTGATGGTCTGGTCTGTACATACTGGGAAATCCCAAAGAATAGTTATATTTTCTCCCTCAGTTACAGCCTCAGGTTAGTGCTTGCACCATTTGTCAGCAGTTTTGATTTTATAATGCTGACACATTATCCAATATAGATATTAGCCAACTCTGTCATGTCTTGATTTGTACTACACAGGTGCTAAAACCTTACATCCAGAGATTAGGTGGTCTACTGTTTCTATCCCATTGTTGCAGTATCAGCACTTTGGGTCTATACCATTTTTCATTACATTGGCTTGATAGTTCTGGGTCAATAAGCTCTGATCTTGGGCAGCCAGGAGAAAGCCTTTACTCTCTGCTTTTAGCCCTGAACTCCATAGCCACTGATGAGTGTGCTTCTGGCCAACATCAGCTTGTTTGCTACAGACCACATATTTGCCAAGCAGAGGGTTTTGTTCCTACCTATCAGCCAATTATTCAAATGCATTTTGCTTTGCTATTGAGTTCACTTTCTTTTGTGACTACAGTTGCTGCACTTTCCTCATGCTGTTCAACTTGGGTATTTTGCATAATGTTTTGCACTCTTTCATAACAGAATGAAGCTTCTTACATCTTCCATGGTTTTCAACGAGCTTTAGCATCCAGGCACTAGATGTTTCAAGATATTTTGCCAGTCCAATTGTGGTGGTTTTGTAAGAGATTTCAAATTGGATCAAGCCTCGACTCCTTCAGCTCTGGGGAGGTAAAGACGATCTGTGTCTCCCTTTGAGTGGTGCATTTCATTGAAAGTCAGCAGCTTATGGATTTTTTGTCAATCATCCTTATTTCGCTCATATTGCAGTTCAACACGTTGAACTGTAAATAACAACTGGAATTGTTAAGGAATTTATAGCTGGCACTTTGTAACGTGTATTTAACTCAGATTTTAGGACTGCACAAACTCTCCTGTAACACTTCTGCCTGATCTTCTCTTTATTGCATGTTGAATACCAGAGCCCTCATTTATTCCATGATATTTGTAAGTTTGTTCATGCTCAAGTTCTTTTATGACTGTCAACATTCAACACCACTGAATTTGAAGTCTTCAGTTTCCCTTTCTGGAAAGTGGTCTTGACACATTTATTCAGACCAAATTCCATCCCGATGTCATCACTGAATGCTTTCACAGTTCGTAGTAATCCTTCAAGCTTATTATCGTCTTTGCCATAGAGTTTTAAGTCATCCTTATAAAATATATGACTTATTTTCTTGTCACCATTTTATATCCATGCCCTTTTCTGTTGAGTTCACTTGTAAGGGGTATCAGGGCTATGCAGAAAATTAAAGGTGAAAGTGAGTCACCTTGGAAAATGTTGCAGTTGATATTAATATTTTTTGTGGTTAGTACTCCATTAGATTAGTATAATTGGAGGTTCGTATTTGACATTGACATGTTGTGCTTCAGTTTGAAATTACAGGAGAAATTTTGAAGATATCCATCGATTTCAAGATCCATGAATGTGTTATGCTTCTGAAGGCCTTCTTATAATCAATCCATGCAGAATTGAAATTTCTGTGTTTGTTATGACAGTTCTCAAGGATCATGTCATTGATTAAGAGTTGGTTGTTGCATCCATATGAACCTTGTCAGCACCATTTTTGTTCAGCGGGGAAAATATTGTTCTGTTCCATAAATTTGTATGTTGTCTCCACAAGGATGGATGTTAAAACTTTATACATGTTATGGGCTGATAGTTCTGGGGAAATTTGGTTTCATTATTCTTTGGGAGTAGGTAAATAATAACTCTTGCTAACCAATCAGGTTTTTCATAGGATCTCTCATTAAATAACTGGACTACCTTTTTGTGCGCACACAGGAGTGAAGCAAGCCAGAAATTTGGCACCCTATCATGACCAGAAGATTTCTACTTATGAGCCTTCTTGAGTGTCATCCTTAGGTCTGCTATTGTAATGTTTTCCCATGCTTGTTCTGGTAAGTTTTGGTAGGATCCTTCTGTGCATCTAATCCAGTCTACATTTTCATTGTAAGTCTTTTCATCACTCCAGATATTTTCCCAGAAGTTTTCAACCTCTTCCATGCAGGGACTCTTCAATGGTTATTTTCTCCCTCCCTATTTCTCTGTAGAATGTTTTTGCATTGGATGTGAACAGTTTATTTTGCTTGTAAAATTTGTTTCTCTTCTCAAATATTTGTATTCTTTGAGATTTTACTTGGATTTTTGCTGCAATATTTCTTTTGCTGAAAGTTCTTCTCTTGGTGAGAGTCTATGTTTTCTATTCCTCATTCTTCTTTTCTGGTTTTTACATCATTTCCACAGATTAGATCATTCAATATTGATATTTCACCTCTCATTATTTCAATCAGTTTTTCAATTTTACTTTTCCAGGTTGGAATTCTTCTCCGGTTTGCATTTTTTTGTTTTTTCAGAGGCATACAATTATCTTAGCGGCTGTATAAATAATTTCATTTAATTCAGTGAGATCTGGTTTTAGTTTTTGTATAATTTCCTTTGTTACATAGTTTCCAATTTGTTACAGTCACTTGCCGAGACAAACCCAGCATCCTGGGGCAAGTGAAGGATAAAAGATATTACATTATGACGGAAAGCTTGGTGGGGGGAGAGGTATTCATGTAATATAATCATGTAATACGACATAGACATTTAAATGGATAGGGTTTTTCTAAGGATGTGGGCAGTGCTTGTCGGCACAATCCTTTGGATTTCTCTGAGACCTGGTTCTCTTGGGATCTTATCTAGATGTTTCTGACATCCCTTCCTTATCTTACCTAGGTCACCTGCAATAACAGGAACAGTTCTCATTATTATTATTATTGTTGTTGTTGTTGTGGTTGCTGTTGTTATTATTATTATTATTATTATTATTATCATTTAAGACAAAGCATTTTGCATGCTGGGACAAACATTTAGAGGTATTTTGTGTCATTATGTTCTGTGTTCAAGATAGACTCTGCCTTTCATCTTTTTGAGGTCAAAGAATCAAGTACAAGTTAAGACAGGGGTTGATGTGATTGATTATCCTGCTTCCCTCAAATTCCAGGCCTTGTGCCTATATTGGAAAGGATCATTATTGTTGTTGTTGCTTTTATTGTTGTTGTTATTATTATTATTATTATTATTATTAGTAGTAGTAGTAGTAGTAGTAGTAGTAGTAGTATTAGTATTGTTGCCTTTGCACAGCTTCTAACGCCGGAGATGTACTACGGTGTCAGCTGTTCACTATCAGTGAACTAAGGTAACACATCTTATTTTTAGAGCACCTTCCGGAGTTTTTGAGCAGTTACAAGCAGTGCTATTTTCTGCCAGTGTTTGACCCTTATTGTAGCCCCTATTCTTCTTCTTCTTATTATTATTATTATTATTATTAATACCAATAAATGATGTGTTGTTTAATGTCCTATTTTTTCTCATGTACACCCAAAAGTAACTGAAAGTATCAATAACCAGTTTTACATATATTTACATAAATCTATATATATGTGTGTATAAAATATATATGTATTATAGAATTTCATTAAATATTTTATACACACAGGATAAATCCATAACAAAAATTAAATAATAAATGTAAGTAATAATCAAAAACAACTGAGTTGTTCGCAAACAGTGCAAAAATTGCTAATACATACCTGGCTTTGATACTGCACTCTCCTGATCCCAAGCAGTTACATTTGAAAATAGAATGGAAATAGAATGTGTACTTATTGAAACTCATCTTTAAACTGTTTGTTTTAAATAATTAATCCGCAAATCTCCATATAACAAATAAATATTACAATATTTATATACTGAACATGTGCAATTTTAATCTTAATGTATAAGATATATATACAGGGAGGTTTTGACTTTTAGACAACTTCAGTACATACAATATTTCTTGTTAGACTCTGTATATCATGATGGTCCTGACGTCTTGGATTTGAATTGCAATTGAGGAACTCATTTTGGTGAGCAATAATTCTAATCTTGTCTGGGTTTCCAACCCTGCTTATAGCAATATATAATTAACCGTGAGTGAAACTTGGATTTGGTAAGTAAATGCCACATTTTGACGGACTCTATCCTTGGCTTTTGTTTATGGAAATTGCAAAAGCTGATCTTATTAGAAATTTAAGTTTTGTAGTGTGAAGGGTAAGTTAGAATCAGAAGGCCTTAAACTGATCCGAGGAATCAGAACAATTTGTCCGACATCAACTCCAATCAATTTTTTTGCAGTTACAATTTTATACCTTGTGCTGTTATAATGACCGTTTTTGTGATCAAGATTTCTGAGTAACA
This sequence comes from Octopus bimaculoides, assembly GCF_001194135.2. NCBI lineage: Eukaryota > Metazoa > Mollusca > Cephalopoda > Octopoda > Octopodidae > Octopus > Octopus bimaculoides. The sequence goes on from NC_068984.1 coordinate 31,117,173, forward strand.
TTATTGGTGCTCCAATTTTTGATTTAATCTTATGCAGAGGAAGATCACTGATAGAAATTCTTCTCTTCGTTCCTGTGATACATTTTCTGGGGCTGCACGATGTTGTTGAGCATCTTGATGTAGAATTTCTTCTCTTCTTCCCTATGATAAATTTTCTCGGGCTGCATGACGTTGTTGAGCATTTTGGTGCAAAATTTCTCCTCTCCTTTCCTGTGATATATGTTCTCTTGCTATTTTATATTGTTGAGAGTCCTGTAGTCAAATTTCCGAGCTTCGTGCTTGACTTAAGTTAGCCCATGCTTCTCTCTATCATTTTTAAAGCTTTCATATCTGTGAACCTCAAAAACTTTTATTACCCATCAACCTATTACAGAAAATTAAACCTCCTTGTACTCCTAACTTTATTGTATTTTAAATACTTATTTTATTGTCTCTCATCTTCCTTCCAATCTTACTAATGGTATTACCCTTTTGTCTTGTTAAAATCCAACCATGTTGTCTGAGATACACTAACACGGGAGGGTATCATTTGAAGGAGATTTGGTTGCTATTTGTCGCACGTCGGGCGATTGCATAGATGTTTTGTTGAAGTATCAATTGCTGAAAAAGCAACAGGTAAAAGAAAAGAGTCCCCAATGTCGCCCACAGTTAGAATACTGCAACCTGAGTCTATGTATCTATGTACTAACTCTCCTTTTCCTTTCATCTATGTATCTACTGTCTCTCTCACTTTCTCTCTCACTTCCTCTGTGTCCCTCCTCTCCCCTACTTTTAATTTAACAATGTGTGCATGTATCTATGTATCTACTTTATTTTTAATCTATGTAATTCTTACCATCGGACTACAGGTAAAATTAGACTATTATTATTATCATTATTATTATTGATTTGTTTATTTCACTTTTATTTGAGTATTGAAAGCATAAAGGAAAATGATGAAATGTCAGGAAAACATTTGGAAAGCATATGGATATTCAGTTGCTTGGGCAACCATCGGCATTGTTCAAGACTATTTGGATACATAGACACCTGTTGTTATGTCTGGTTATTTGTATTTGTGTAACATTCCCTGTTTTTTTCTGTCCTTGTTTTCGTATACACTCGCTGCTTTCTTCCAAGGAATCTAATGCTCTTAGCTTAGTTTTCCCTTGGCCAGATTGGAGCAATCTGCAGTATAACCAGCCGAAATCATAGATGTTCCATGTGTTGGAATGATTTTTTTCATTGGTTCAGGAATTTTCAGAAGAAGCAGGATAGAGCAGGAGAGTTTTTTTTCTATTTTACCCTGTCCCTGAATGTATGTGTATGTATGTTGCATAAATCTCACCTTAAAAACATCGTTTATTATGCCTCATTTTTGTAATGTCATTGGATAATATGCAATCACAGATTATGAATGGTGGAATTTTCAACATCATAGATTAGAGCATGGGATGTAGTCTGTATGGGTGCATTTTGTTTCTGTTGTAGTGATCTTAGAAGCAATATTATTTAAGCGGGAGTAGATCTCTTTAACGTTGTGGAAATTAAAACATTTTTGATAGTTGTTAGGTGCTTGAGAACAACTTTCCAATAAAGAAGCAGAATGCTTCTAGGCACATTAGTGGTTACAGCTAAATTTGATAAAAGATTGACTCAGATTACTTTTTTTCTATATCTCAAGTTTGAGGTAGGAATTTTGCCATATACACCAAATTGTTAGTAAAACTGTTCTTGGTTGTGCCTCATTATAATGTCCATTGATATACTGGTGATTCTTTTGCTGTTGCCTGTGACTAGATATCTAATTATAGTCTGGAAGTGGTTGGAATTCATGTGGATGAAAATTTCTTTTGGAATAGCATTTGTCTCAGTGTCTAGGATAACATACAGGTAGTAGACCATTGTTAAGTTGGTGGCCACAATTATACTGAGGCTGAATTCGTTAAAAATACTTCTAAGATGCTTTCTAAACTTTTCGATCTCTTGGCTGCTTGTATGGCTTGAGATTGCCAAGCCATCATCCTTACGCTACATGAAAGTTTGCTGGAGGGTAAGATCTTTTGTGCCCCCAAAATAGATAACCCAATGAGATCAATGACATTGGCTCAGTCATAACTTCATAAAGTGGGTTTCCTTCTATCCTATTTTCATACAGTTCAATCCACCGTAAAGAAGAAGTGACTTCTTAGCATTCGTGGTTATTCTAATATTGAAGTCACTGATTCTAGTAAATTATTTCCTGAAGTTAGGAGCTTTCAGGAAGAGAAATTTTTTATAAGAAAGGGATATATTATCATAGTTTTCTAGTTGCATTTCATCCCAGTCTGCTGTATTCAATGTAAAGGTAGTCTTTCTGCAAAAGATTTAGGGCTTTGCATTCGACAGGCAGTCATTAAGTTTCTTGATTTTCTGTTTTAAGATAATTTAACATCCAACTGAAAATTATTTAAGTATGAAATATTATTGGGACACTTGAAGTAGAAACACCTATAACCTTGTGTTTTGCATCTATATCTGATTTCAGCATCTAATGAAGTTTAAGAACACTAGACAGAATTACCTTAGAGTTCAGAATAACTGCCCAATGCGATGATTACAATACAAGAATTATTATTTTCCATGACCAATTTGCTGAACTATATAGAAATATTAATGTGTTATACTTGCAAGGATACTCATCAAAATACAGATCCTTGTAAATATAAACTGCACTTTACATGAGATCCTGACATGAGGTAACACGATCTTACTACAAGTAATGGAATCACTGCTATATCTATTGATGAACATGGTGTGCCCTCAGAAATTAGAAGTATTGTAATTCACCCAAGAATACACCTACATCTCATATTTCTCTTGCTCTTTTGAACTTAAGTGTTATCTTCAAATATTTTTCATCAGTGAGCTTGGATGTCACAATGATATGCAGTATGTTGAATAATAACAAGCCTGCATTTGAAATAAGGTAACTATGCACATGTTCAACTGCTATCATCTTGCCTTGTGTGCAAGATGATAGCAACAGACAAAAGCTTATTCAACAACATTTAACTGATGCATTTGTCCCAGCTGAAGGTATTATTTACAGTTTGTAAGAAATGAATATTCTCAGTTGTAAATTCAACAGTACAATCGACAGATGGATAACCTTGCAGCTGAAGAAGACCAATATTTATTATACTTATACTGTATCTTATTTACAGTAAAAAAAGTAAGAAAATTCATAAAACATGGATTTCCATAAGTCTCACTAGTTATTATATTTAGAGTTGTTATTTTCATTGTTTTTGTTTTTACTGTTGGATATTATTCATATTGTTATTAAATATAATCATTATCATTATATTAGCGTCCAATTTTCCATAATTGCATGGGTCAGACAGAGTCATTAAAGCTGATTATCCATGGTCAGATGCTCTTTCTGATTTCAAGGCTTACCTATTTCCAAGCAAAATAATGTTTCTACATGGCTGCACCTGTTTTCATGAAAGATGATAAACAAGCAACATCTACAACTGCTGCACAATGTCCAGACAAAAGGAAACGATGTTACTCAGTAGAATTTCAATTCAAGATTGTTTTACACAATCCTAGGATTTCTTTTTTTAGTACAACTATGACTGACAAAGTCCATTTTCCAACTTCCATTCTTAAAGAAACTTTGTGCCTCTGGCCAATGAATCTGTTGAGACACCATAATGTAGCTTGCATTATAGTATGTTTTTTATTCTTTTATTCTTTTACTTGTTTCAGTCATTTGTGACTGCAGCTATGCTGGAGCACCACCTTGAATATTTTTTTTTTTAGTTGAAGCAATCCAGGAATTATTTGTAAGTCTAGTACTTATTGTATTGGTCTCTTTTGCCGAACTACTAAGTTAGATGGATGTAAACACACCAACATCGGTTGTCAGGTGACAGTAAGGGGAGAAACACAGATACAAAGAAACACACATATAAATATACATATACATACATACATACATACATACATATATATATATATATATAAAGAGAATGAATGGGAGAAAGAGAGCCTGCCGTATGTCGACCCAATAGAGGGACCAGCTATCCGAGTTGATAGTACCAGGGTAGATAAAGCAATTAAGAGTATGAAGACCGGGAAAGCCCCCGGCCCATCAGGAATCACTGCAGAGATGCTCAAAATATCTGGCAGTGTTGGCTATAGCCTAGTCACCCGTATTACGAACCAGGTGTTACACGAAGGAGTCATACC
>NC_068984.1:31123699-31125140 GCF_001194135.2 Octopus bimaculoides
CACCCATTACACTCTCTGAGTGGTTGGCGTTAGGAAGGGCATCCAACTGTAGAAACTCTGCCAAATCAGACTGGAGCCTGGTGTTGCCATCCGGTTTCACCAGTCCTCAGTCAAATCGTCCAACCCATGCTAGCATGGAAAGCGGACGTTAAACGATGATGATGATGATGATGATGATATATATATATATATATGACTGGCTTCTTTCAGTTTCTGTCTATTAATTTCACTCACAAGGCTTTGGTCAGTTCGAGGCTATAGTAGAAAACACTTGCCTAAGGTGCCATGCAGTGGGACTGAACCTGGAACTATGTGGTTGGAAAGCAAGCTTCTTACCACATGCCACACCTGCATTTATATTTAGAATCAGTAAACTAAACTAACTTAAGTTTCTATACACTGCTAGGGATTGAACACACTACTTTACAATCATGAGTAGAATTCCCTAACCACTAAGCCATGTACCTTTGTAACAACTAGCAAAGGAAAGTAAGCAATTCCGATGGAGACAAGAATTGAACCTGTAGTCTTGATCTTCACAGTTAATTTTGTTTTACAGCTAACAGGTATTACTTCTATAAATGCCTAGGAAGATCTCTTCTCAAGAATTTTAATTCAATACCCATATAAGCACCGGTAACCAATTTCTCTACTGATATAAAACCATGTACTTGTGTTTTTAATATATCTCGTGTCAAACAGCAATCACAACAAGACGAACCAGAAGTGGAAAAAAAGAAAAAGCAAATTTAGTATGAAAAACAAAGAAAATAGAATGAAAATCTCTGCAAACTAATGGAACAATCTTTAAACTTCTAGCAGGAGTCTGAGATATTGATTTCATTTGGAAGTCATGGAAATCTATTGAAAACATTCCGTTTGCCAAGTTGTACCCCGAGGGGCAGGGTGAAACTAACTTGATAAACAGGAAGCATGCTGGGGGATAGATGACTATAGTTGGATCATATCTTCTAATTATAGTTTTATAAATTGGTGTCAATTACTGAATATGAGTATTTATTTGTGTGGCTTTGTCAACATTTTGATACGAATCTGTAGGTGTGTTTATGTATAAATTTATATTAGACTGTATGTGTGTATGTACATCCGTTAGATTACGTAAGTATTTGTTATGTTGGTTTGTATAAAATTTAGAGTAGGTAAATGAATATGTGTATATACGACTGTGTATTTGCATTTGTGCAAAAATCCATGTGTGCTAAAGTGTAATAGATTAACTTATATGTATGCATAATGTTTATTTGTGCATTTATATACTATATGCTTGTATATAACTATAAATAAGCATATGGTTACGTGCATCTCTTCATATAACTGTTCATGTATAAATTTGTATATATGAATGAGATAAACATATGTGTATTTGCATTCCTGTGTGTGTATGTGTGAGTGTGTGTGTGTGTGTGTGTGTGTGTGTGTG
>NC_068984.1:31125224-31129732 GCF_001194135.2 Octopus bimaculoides
GTGGGTGGGTGGGTGTGCACTTGCACATGTGCCTGCATACATGTTTAGGCTGTTGATGCACAAAAATTATGAATTTATGCTGGAGGTGAGTGAAGTGGAAATGTTTACTGAAAAGCCATGCTGGGTCCTACAGGCTTGATACTGCATGCAGTATTTAACATGCCAGTTAATAGGCTTGCAATACAAATCCTGATGTATGCCACATTAATTCTACCGAGCACATTTATCCCTTCCTATAAAGGCATGATAAAAGAGATCTCTCCCAAATACAAAAGGAGGAAGGGTTTTAAATCAACAGTCTTGTGGAGGCATTCACATTGAAGGTAAATAAAATCTGACACTGAGTGATCATTGATTCAATAAATCCTTTTGTGTTAAGATGGACAGAGCTTTACTACAGTGATAGATTGATGCCAACCAGACTTGGCACTTCTTGGTGCTGAATTGAAAATCAGTTGACCAAACCAACTTGGAATAACAGAGCTATAACAAGGGTATTCATATATTTGCATGAATGCATATGCACTCAGTCATATATACATATGAAGGGATATATATATATATATGTGTGTGTGTGTGTGTGTATATATATATATATGTATATACATATATATATATATATATATATATATATATATATATATATATATATGCACTGGTATATTTACATATATTTGTAATCAGTCAATGATGCTGGTTCAAATTCTATTTAACAACCAATGATTTATCAAGTGTCAAGCTAGTGATTATTCAATCAAGATGGAGAATTTGCCAAACTATTGTTTAAACCATCTGACTACTTCTCTGCATAGTTCTGCTGGTTTTATGATATGTTAAAACAGAGAAAATTATAAGAAATCATACACATATCTAATAGATATATACCAAATTATGCAACACTCAAGCATCTCAACATTTTGCAACCTGACTTATACCAGAAGTCTTTAATTGAGTAGAAGCATCTATGAAGTTGGTTTACATATTTACATGCTAAAAATAGTAGCCAAATCTTTCTCAAATTACACAGGGAAGATATTTTGCATAATATGAACCTAGAATGATTCTGATCAAAGAGTTGCTGCAGGATGACTGATCGGGGATTGAAAAACAACAAAAGCAGCATCAAAAACAACAAAAATGATTTACCAACTATTTCAAATGCCCAGAAACCTTGCTTTATGAGTAACATATTAAACTGATCTAACAGTCAAATGATCATCATTTTAGTATTACGATAGTTCTATGAAAAAATACTACATGGTAGAACTAAATGGTTATATAAAAGTGTGGAATAATAGGTAGAAATGCCTACCACTATTAAGTTTCCCCCTAAACTAAATACACATACACACACACATAAAGAGAGAAAGTTATGTATATTTAAGCTTCAGGATTTATATCAAATACTTATAGCTGCTTCATATAGTTGATAAAGGTGAAACCTTTCCCTAGGCCTGATTACCTTCAATGTAATCAGCTTAATTTTTTTTTCCTTCTGTAAAGATTAAAAGAAAAGCCAGCTGTATACAGAAAATCAAAACAAAAAAAAACGGTAAAATTGAGAATCATATTAAATTTTTTTTTTTAATGTATATAAGCATCGAAGATAAGCTAAGTGTGCCACAGTTTTGTACAAAGACGAGACCTTAGGCATGTGAATAAAAATGTTGAACTGAAAAATATATTTTTATATCCAGACAATCTAATCAAATAAATTTTGTGTGAAAATGTTTATATAGAATGAAGTTAATCATTCATTACTTTGCTTATAGCATTTGTTCTAACCAGCTACCAAATACATTGGATGAAAATAGTTTGGTTTAGAGGAATTACTTTCTCTTACCTAGTGTGAACTGAAAGAATTCTCCATCACAGCATTCATGATCTGCAGAAGCCAAAAGATAATTGCCTGACTTTGTGTAGAAACTGGCTTTTGATTACAAGAACCTATTAAAACATATCAGAAAAAAGATCAGAAAAAAAAGATCAGAAAGGGATGAAATCTATAGAAGGGGAAAAAGAATTAATACAATAATGAGTTACTAAGAATTGTATAGTGAGAGCCTGAAGAGACAGTCTTAAATTCCATAAGTGAAAAATCCACAATTTAAAAATTTTCCTTTTCTTTTATAAATAGTAATTTAGTAAGGAATTAATCCTTGTATTTGTTGTGTAATCCTAACTAATTGTTCTGGAACATAACACTAATAGATTAATTTTTAGTCAAATATTTATATCCCATACAATTGGTGTGTCAAACTGTTAAACCTTTACCATTTAAACCAGTTATTTCTGGCCCAAATGTTCTACAGAATGAAAGGTAGATTGTACGAGGCCTGTGTGTGAACAGCTATGGTATTTGGCAGTGAAACATGGGCTGTGACAGCTGAGGGCGTGGGTAGGCATGAAAGAAATGAAGCTAGTATGTTTCGCTGGATGTGCAATGTCAGTGTGTATGTTTGACAAAGTCTAAGCATCTTGAGAGAAAAGTCAGGATTAAGAGGCATCAGATGTGGTGTGCAAGAGGGATGACTGTGCTTGTATGGGCATTTGATATGTATGGACGAGAACAGCTGTGTAAAGAAGTGATGATCTCTAAATGAGGAGGGAACCTGTGGTAAAGGTAAACTCAGGAAGATATAGGACGAGGAGAAGCATGATCTTCGAACATTGGGCCTCACAGAGCAATGACTGGTGACTGAGACCTTTGGCATTATGTCATGCTTGAGAAGAAGACCCATTGGGCAATGTAAAATTGCAGTTGTGGCAGATACTGGTGTCACACAAATGGCACCCATGCCAGTACCATGTAAGAGCACTCGTTACATTCTCAGAGTGGTTGGCATTAGGAAGGGCATCCGGCTGTAGAAACTGTGCCAAATCAGACTGGAGTCTGGTGCAGCCTTCCAGCTTGCAAGCCCCGGTCGAATTGTCCAACCTATGCCAGCATGGACAACAGATGTTAAATGATGATGATGATGAAGGAGTTATATATAGAAGGGGTGAAATCAGCATGTGTGTTTATGTTGTTTATGTTGTGTCCCTTTATATTTCGTAATGTAGCAGCTTGTGGGTGCTCTGGTATAGCAGTAACACATTCTGTAACACCAATAAAAAGTTTGAGAAATGAAACTAGGTGTGCAACAACATCATTTCACTCAAATATCTTAAATGTCTTAAAAGTGTATTCTTTTGTGTTTAGTTCATAATATTTTGGTAAGTCCTGGGTTAATTCTTTACAATTATGTAACAGAATGGGAGTACACAGTGAAATTTGATCTGATAGTGGGTCTCCCTCCACCCTCTCTCTCTCTCATACACTCACACAACCACTTACACAAAACACGTATGCACAAATTGATTTTTACTGTTTGGTTCCTAACATAACCAGACTGACTGCTGGAGTGGCAGTAATGAAGTGAGGTTGAAGATGTAATTAATATAATTTGATTATTGTGCCTTCCTTATGTTGATTCCCTTTCATTACAATTCTCATTAGCTTCAATGGTGTGGAGGCTTGCATCATCAGTGTCATCATCATCATTGATACAAGCAACATAACCACTTACCTTATTCACTACCACTAACAGTATTCCAATGTATATTATAATTGTCGACATCATTATCACCACTGCTCTCATCACAATCATTGTCACCAATTGAAATAACTGTTACTAGTATTATTACTAGAAGCCAATGAATAAGCCTTCACTCGGTCCCCTGGCTTGTTAGAAATAGCAGCCAAATTTTCATCAAACCATACCATTGAAAAATACGGGGATGTATTGGACAATGCAGTCCCTATCATCATCATCATTGTTGTAGTTATCGTCGTCATTGTTCTCGTTGTCATCATCGTCATCATCATCATAATCATCATCATCATTATTGTCATCGTCCTCCTACTCATCATCATCTAACGGCTGCTTTCCATGCTGGCATGAGTTGGATGGTTTGACAGGAGCTGACCAGCTGGGGAGCTGCCCAGTTTCCAATTATCTATTTTGCCATGGTTTCTATGGCTAGGTGACCTTCCTAAAAACAACCACCTCACAGAGGGACATGACCGATTTTTCTCAGTCAGGGTTAAAAAAAAAAAAGTAAGAGCAATAACAATTATATCACTTAACACACCTTTACTACTGCGGCAATCTTCAGTAATTTCAATAAGAGCCTATCCTCAATACTTAGATTCACCATCATCACCATCAGCATTAACAGTTCTTATGTGGTTGATAGACTTGCAAGAAACAATAGTCAAGTTTCTTTCATGTTACAACTTATTCATTTATAAAAGGTAAGATATATTATTGCTGTTCCTGGAATATATATCTGTAAGGGCAACATGAGCATGGCTTAAGTAACATCAGCACTGCCATGTCATCGTTCTCATCTCCAAAGTTATTAGCATCCTTTTTACCACCACCACCACCACCATACACTTCCTCACCCTCCTCTTCCCTTCTTCTTCCTTTCCTCCTCCTTCTCCTTTCATCACCCCCCCCCCC
>NC_068984.1:31129976-31131689 GCF_001194135.2 Octopus bimaculoides
CCCCCTCCCCCTCCTCTCATCAATGTCATCACAAGTATCCAGCACATGTATCTTTGCAATCACCACTACATGCCTTCTTACAACCATTTAACAATAATAACAAATTTACCAGCACCACCATCGACAGCAACAGCAGCAACACCATTATTATCTCTTGACCATCATTAGCAGCATCACCATCAACAGCAGCAGCATCGCCATTATTAACTCTAGACCATCATTAGCATTAGCAGCATCACCATTATCCCAACTTCTCCACCATCAATGCCAATGCTATTTCCTCAACCATCAGCACCCCACTTCATCACCACCTTCCCATTTTTCATCAACAGCACTATTACCACTAACACTACACCCCACCAACCTCTCCCTTCACACCACCAACACTATTACCTCCACCACTATCAACACCACCGTCTTCCCCATCACCCCACTATCAAATTCCCATTTAATCTCAATTCTGTTAATAACATTCATCATGTTTCTCCAATGGCTTAATATTCTCCAGATTAAGGCAATCAGTCTGATTGACAAACCATAATTGCCATGGACAAGGAGCATCTCACTCTCTTTTTTATATATATATATATATATATATATATATATATGTAGATATGTATGTTTATTAGTGAGTGTATATATATGTACTTGTGTTTGTATGCATGTGTATGTATGTATATATGTGTATAAGTATACCAATGTATGTGCGAGTGTGTATATACATGCATGCCGATATTGCGCATGTGTACGTGTGGATGTATCTATGCAAATATATGTGTTTTTGTATGCATAGATATATACATGCATGTTTCTCTGCACATATGTATGTATGTTATGTGTGTGTATGTATATATATATATATGCATATAGTTGCATGATTTGTATGTTTGTTTGCAAGTTTTCTCTTCTTTTAGAAATTCATTTTGACTGGCCTCTTACTCTGTGAAAAGATTTTAACGAAAAGATTTTCTTAAAAGACAAAAGTGGGGTTTTGTTCTCTCATTGTCCTTTGTGCAACCATTTAAATTTTATAAAGATCATGCAGATTTTTCTGTTTGAAATATCACAATCATCTGTAATTTATAAATTATGGAAGCATATTCTTTCTCTAAGAATCCCAGTTCAGCCATACTTTGTTCCAAGAAGATTGGCACTCTCACACACACACACACACACACACACTGTCTCTCAGTCTGTCTGTCCCTGTCTCTCAATCTGCCTGTCTCTGTCTCTCAGTCTGTCTGTCTCTCAGTCTGTCTGTCTCTGTCTCTCTGCCTGTCTGTCTCTGTCTCTCATTCTGTCTGTCTGTCTGTCTGTCTGTCTCTGTCTCTCAGTCTGTCTTTCTCTGTCGCTGTCTTTCTCTTCCTCTAATTATAGTGGATTTACAGCTGTAAATTTAATTTAGATAATGGATTGCAGACTCCTCATCATTGCTTCATAGATTCTACTTTCTTACCTTTGATCTTTCACCTGTTTCAGACATTGGACTATGGCCATGCTAGGTGATCACCTTCAAAGGTTCAAATAAATAAATCAACTCTACGACTTTAATTTTTAGGTTTAATATTATTCCATTGATCTCTTTTGTCAAACCACTATGTTACAGATACACACACATATTAAACTAATTTTAAAGCTTTAGAAGGGGAGACAAACGCAAACACATACAACCTACCCTACACACACACATATATATACATATATATATATATA
>NC_068984.1:31131733-31132318 GCF_001194135.2 Octopus bimaculoides
ATATATACACCTACACACATACCTAGAAGTCCTTTTTAATGTCAACCACTTTACAGAGTATAGTGGATGGGTTTTCTTGAGAACAGCAAGGTGTCAGATCATATGCATCATCAACCATCATCACCACCAAGACCCGCTCACCCCACAACGCAATTGAGATCCTAAAACCAAGATACTGCATCAAAAGTACTGGTGGTGATGCTACATTAAAAGAACTGGTGATGGTGTCACATGAAAAGCAGCCAATACCTTCTGTTGAGTGCTTGGTATTAGGAAAGGCATCCAGCTGTAGAAACCAAGCTAAAACAGACTATGAAACCTGTTACAGCTCCTGCTCCTGCCAGTTTCTGTCAAGCAGTCCAACCCATACCAGCATGGAAAATGGATGTTAAATGTCGATGATGTTGATGATGATAATATGTGTGTGTGTGTGTGTGTGTGTGTGTGTGTGTGTGTGTGTGTGTATAGGGATAATACTCTAAATTTACTGGTAAAAATTCAATTAAATTCAATTTATCAAAAATTAAAATTAAATTAAGTTTCACAGTATATCTATCTATATATATAAAAATGAGAATGTGTGTC
>NC_068984.1:31132949-31134327 GCF_001194135.2 Octopus bimaculoides
CACATATATACATATATATACATGCATACAGATATCTATACATATATACACCCATCACACACAAACACATGCACACAAACACACACATTAGTCATTTGTTTTCTTATCCAAAACTACGTCAAAAGTACTGAACGGACCTTTATGAAATTTGGAAATTATATTCTATGTATAACGGCCATAACTCCCATGAAAATTCATATATTTTTGATGTTGATGAAATTTTAACCCGAACATAACAGATGAGCATTATTTGTAATTCAACGGTACAACAGTGTAAGACTACCCTTTCAGATATACTTACATTGTGATTTCTGCAATGTGGTGCATAAATTGTCAAGTAAATGAGACGCATCTTTGCCTCCACTGATTCACTTGCAAAGTGTTGAGTAAAATTATTTCGTTGCAGACATCTTCTGGGTCTTTTTATTATCACTGCGACACACATAGTCCCCAGTTGGTAACATTGATTTCAAGGCCCTCCTAGATGAGAGACTGGCACACCACTTAATGTCTATGTTCCATGCTGGCATGGATTGGAGAGTTATTAATGTAGAATTATGGTATCGTAGCTACTAACAGTTGAGGGTTGCGTAGTCTAGACGGCGTTTTTAGATTTCATTATTCTCTTTAACGCTGGCAAAGCCGGGTATTTCTGCTAGTAATATATAAATATATAATTTATAGAAAAGGACCAAAGTTCATGAACTCATCCATGAAAATCTACTGTCACATATAGAGAAAATTAATAAGTAAATACACTATAATGAAGTATAAAATTCAATGTAAAAATCATAAAATAATAATCATAAAACGACTACACGTGTTTCATAACCAAATTTTCATAGAAAATAAAATCAAATCGATTAGATCATTGGAAAATCAATTCTATTCAAAAATATACCTAATCTTCAGGTCAAAATACAAAGTTTTGATTTCAGTGACATGAATCTTTTTAGAACTCTTAAGGGAAAAAAATCAATGCAGTGATTCGAACAAACAGTCTAGCAATGCAAACAACACTCGACAAATTTTTCATTTAATGACATTGTTTATGTTCGTATTCGTGTATTCGCATATGTATGTATTTTAATAAATACACATGTTTAATCAATCGGCCAATTTTGTCCCCTCAGTTAATAAATCTTTCGTTTAATAAATCCAAAATAGGCGGTCTCAAGATGAATTTAAAAAGCGGGGGTTTACTGTATTTGCCTACATAAAAGCCTACTAGCAAATATACTTATGTATGTATATCTTGGAGAAAAATCTAAAAGCATCACGGAGAGATTAAAAGTAATCTTGAAGCAATATGATGATAAAAATAATCCTCCATACTCTACCAATATATATATATATATATATATATATATATATATAT
>NC_068984.1:31137137-31139187 GCF_001194135.2 Octopus bimaculoides
TATATATATATGTATATATATATGTATGTATTTATGTATGCATGTATGTAGGTTAGGTATGCATATTTGCATGTGTGTATATATATATAGAAAACAAAGTGATTTTATTCCACACAGGTAGGAATATAGGGAAAATAGTAGTTGAAAATGCTTTGAGAATCGCTAAAATATTTTTTGTTAATATATTTAAGGTTTTAACCGGTTTCACAGTTTACATTAATTTTCAAAAAGTTCAAATAGAAAGACGTGGCTTATATCGCAGCCGTCTTGCTTCTGTCTAGTGTTTGAAGCTTGCCCTATTTTTATTGGGAATTCATGGCTCAAATTAGTATATGTTTTCTATAGGTTTTTATTGGTAGAGGATAGTTACATGACTGGTCTAATACATTTTTGTAGGTTCACCACTACATCCTTGTGTTAGTATCAAGTGACAATGTTTGGCATTGTAAGTTTAGGCTGACACGGTTGACTGAACATGTCCAAACAATCAATGCTCTGAAAGATTTCTGTTAAGTGTATATAGAGAATGAACACTTGATTAAGTTTGTAACCTTTTGTATGTTTCCCCGCTACGTTCGTGTGTTAGCGTCACGTGATAGTATATTTTGCCTGGTGGGAGAGTGGACAGGACTTATTTGTGTGTAGTCCAGTGGCTAAAGTTTAGGTTGTTAGCTGTGTAGCTTCTTCATGATAAGTGGCAGAATGTGTTTTGTGTGTGAAAAGTTATTTGTGTATGTACTCTGTTAAAGTTTGTTAAGTCTTGGTTTGTACTTTTGTATGAAAATATTAATTTTTTGTTTATCTTTGCTTCATCTGTGGCATTTGGGTGAGAAGACATAGGTCGGGTGGGAAGACTTGGAATTTGGGCGACATATTTTTTGCACATATGACTTTGTGTCCACTCAGAGGAATCTGTCTCATACGTATTTGCTGTCAGTGAATGGTCAGTCTATTTCTTAGAGTATGCTTTGTTTGACCAATATAATCTTCATTACTTCCTTGAAGAAAATATAAAGTGAATTTTTATGGTACAAGTCTGTCCTGATTTGAATTTGTATGTTGTGTCTTTAATAAGGCTGACGGTGGTCCCACAACTGGGGCGGCCACACTTTTTGACAGTTGGTGTAGGAATTGTGGAAGGTAATTTAGAACTTGTGAGGAATTTTTTAAGGGACTTTGATTGTCTTTTACATTTGATTATTTTGTGCATTTCAAATGCTTGTTTATTCTTGGGCCTTGTTTTAGTAGTTGGATCTTCTGATGGATAATATTGTAAACCTCTGTATTTCTTGTGCTGTGCGTCGTAATAAAGGGCAGATTATTAGATGTAGCTGGAGCGTTTTCCATTTTCCATAGTTCTTTGATATTGCTTTAGCATGTTCTATTCCATGGTCTATTAATTTTAATGGATATTTTCTCTTATGTAGTACTTGTAGCTCCTGGAGTCTTTTATTCAGAGTTTGAAGGTTTGAGAGAATTGTGCAGATTCTTCTTGCTAGATTAAAGGGGCTATTACTCTTCGCCTGTTTGGGATGGCATGAGGAGAAGAGTAAGTATTGTTTAGAACCTGTTTGTAGTAAATATCTGTTTCAATGTTTTTGGGCCAAGGCTACAGTAGAAGGCAGTTGCCCAAGGTGTCATGCAATGGGACTGATCCCGGAACCATGTGGCTGTCAAGCAAACTTTTTACCAAATAGCCATGCATGTATCAAATATATGAGTGTGTCTGTGAATATATGGTTTGTCTGTTATGAGAAAATGCATAGCAATTAGGTGCTTACTAAATTATCATCATAACATAGAGTTTCCAATAATTTCTTCAATTTTTTTCCAAACATAGAAAGATTTTTAATATATATATATTTACATACTACAAAATGCAATAGCTAATGGAAAAGTCAGGAAAACTGAATATTTTGCAAGTTATCTATTTTCCATTTCAGTGATGACATTGCTAATTCAATAGAAACCTTCTAAAATTCCAAGAACCACACACACACACACACACACACACACACACACACACACACACACACACACACACACACAC
>NC_068984.1:31139402-31166793 GCF_001194135.2 Octopus bimaculoides
TATATATATATATATATACACAAAATAAATACATGTTTACATATAAATATATATATTCCTTCATCGTCATCATATTCACCATCATCATTGTGACCATTGTCACTATCACCATCATCATCATCATCATCACCACCAACATTACTACACTAGCATTACGAATATCGTCATCATTTTAATTGCTGTTGTTTTAACATCTACATTTTCATGTTTGCATGGGTCACAGAATTTGTTGAGGCAGATCTATAAACAGATGTCCTTCTGGTTGATATCCTTTATGTTTCCATAGAAGATTACAAATAAATGATACAGAATGTATGAAGGTGATACAGGGTTACAACTAGCATATGATGTGTATAACATCTGATATTGACATACAGGCACATACACACTAACATATGTATACGTATTACTGTATTATCCAGACTGTCAGATGTTGTCATATACTACTGGCCACAATGTTCTTTCACAGATTGTTCTATATTCTGAATGCTGCTACCCCAATGGTTAGACAGACAGACCAATACTCACCTTCACTGGGGTGATAGTCCATTGTGGGACTACCCATTTTTAGACCATAGTGGAATGGAGCAACAGAAATGAAGTGTGATGCCATCATGTGTGCATAAAATATTGATAATGAAACAATTATCCTTTCTACTATAGGCACAAGACCTGAAATTGTTGAGGAGGGGACTAGTTAATAACATCAACCCCAGTGTTTCACTGGTACTTAATTTATTGACCCGGAAAGGATGAAAGGCAAAGTTGACCTCAGAGGAATTTGAACTCAGAACATAGCGACAAGTGAAATACCGATAAGCATTTTGTCCAGCATGCTAATAAGTCTGCCAGCTCACTGCCTTTGATAATGAAACAATAATGTTTATTGTGGTGCCACGTAAAAGCACCCTGCATACTCTGTAATGTGGTTGGTGTTAGGAAGGGCGTCCAGCCATAGAAACCATGCCAAATCAGGCTGGAGCTTGGTGCAGCTCTTCAGCTTGCCAGCTCTGTTCAAACCATCCAACTCATGCCAGCATGAACAACAGATGTTAAAAGATGGTGATGATGATGAGGATGATAATGATGATGATGATTCCTTCTTAACATGTTACAGCAAATTTAAATGTGAATATGTTAATCACTATCGGGTGTTTCACCTTTAAACTACAACACCTTAGTCATGAATGCTTATTAGCAAACAGCACATCTGATTCATTGACATAAGAAGAGTTTGTTTGATGTCCAGTTTTCTGGACCTCATTCTGTCTCTTTAATCAAAGCTATTTGTATATATACATTCATGCAAGTGCACACACGCATGCACACACACAGACACACGCCCCACCACACACACACACACACACACACATGCACACACACACACATTCATACATACATGCATACATACATAACTACATACATACATACATACATACATACATGGTGGTTGTGTACTCCTTATGCAGTGTTTGACCATTTCCTGTACCTACACCTGCGAACCATCATGGCATCTGATGAGGTTTATTAAACCAGACAAGGTTTTGAAAAGACACCCACATAGATTGCATATCCGATTTGGACCACCAAGAGCTGCAGTTAAATTCTGATCTTCGTGGACCTTAAAATGTCTTTTGAGGCCTCCGTTAGGTTTTCAAACCTTCTGGCATACATTGCATTGAAAGGTGTGCACAGAACATATAGGCAGAATAGTTGGTGATGATTACTATTTTTAAATCTCAGAACGTGCGATTTTCAGCAACAGTACTTTGTAGTAAAAATTATTTGCCAAAATAACATGGCAGTCCTGGTTTAGGACTAATGTTGCTGTAATTTAGCCCCAGGAGATATCGTCTCCAGCTGGCTATACGACATGATCTGTGTCCTTATATATTCGAACAAGTGAATCTAGCATCCCCACTCAGCTCAAAACAATATCTGTGTATCGCGATTTCTGGGTTATTTTTCTTCATCAGCACAGAATAACTGTTCAGCTAGAAGTGGTGCTGCCAAATACCTGTTCGAAATATATAGTTTTCAAATCTGGAATCTCTGTTTCTATGTTTATCTATATAAATTTTGCAGAATATATCTCAATTCATAACATGAAAGTCAACAGGAAGTAAGTTTTGCATTTCAAAGTTGCAACAAGATTTTAAGTGGTAGCACTATGGTGAATGTCATTTCATACATGTGCACACAGGAAAACACACACACACACACACACACACACACACACACACACACAAACACACACACACACTTATGGTGGTCATCAACTTAATTTTCAGCATAACTACCACCTCATTGTAGACATATATCAGTCACAAAGCTTAATGGCATTTCTGACATTAACCGTCATATAATTACTTGCCTCTGTGTTTGAGACTTTTTGTAACAAATGTAGCGCATAACTTAATCAAGACTCATATCAACAACAGTTTCACCCTTGTAATTTTCAGCCCAGTTGAAGATGATCACACCTTTAAACACAAAGGACAGCGATGCTCTGTTGCAGCTGATAAAGTTATATGTGTATAAGTATCCTGTGTTGATCTCCTGGTATGTGACTTTACATGGATGACATAACCTGCTTTTAAAATTGTAAAGCAATTGAAAACTGTGCAATCATGATTAGCTTTGGATCCTTTATCAAGTAGAACTTCAACATCTTGCACTTTTCAAGCATTACATTTCATCATTTGATGGGCAATTAGAAATTTCTCAATCTATAGATTATTCTTCTTAGGCATAGATCACTATTCAAGTGTTTCCTGTGCAAGTTATTCCCAATAAAGACTGCTAGTGTTCAAGAACCTGTGCTGGGGACACTTACCAAGAATTAATTCTCAGTAACATAAAAGCTCCGAAAGCCTAATATCATCAAGATGGGTGATATGATCAACCTATTTCATATGTTACTTGATGAGATGAATTTTTATAATTAGATAGCTTGCTTTTTCTACCATTTCCTTTTCATGCATAAAAAATTTCCAACTGATGTCTAACATCTCCTCTGACAAAATCTGTAATATGTTTTTACTTACTATTGATACAGACTATAAATCTCACATGCCTCTCAGAGGGATTTGTTTAATAAAAACATCACGGGTGCAAAGTTTGGTGAACAGTTTCACGTACCTGTCTGACCAGACTTGATTCTCCAGAATTTCACATGCAGCTTGAAGCCTTCTAATTCCTCAAATTTATTTCAGAATCCTTGGATACAGAACTTCCAAGGTATACAAATGCATCTACTGTTAATTGGTTTCACTTGCATCTCTCCTGGAGATGCAAACATCACCTTAATTACATACACACACACACATGTATGTATGTATGTATGTATATACATGCACATATACAATATGAATGTGTGTGTGTGTGTGTATGTGTGTGTGTGTGTGTGTGTGTGCACGCGTGTGTGTGCGTGTGTGTGTGTGTGCATGCATGTGCACATCTGTCTGGCATTACATTCTTATCAAAGGGTGAGAAGATTGAGTACAAATATAACAATGAAATCTAATCGGAATGCCAAGATAGTCTTCTAATATTTATGAGACAATTAGAATTTAAATCTTTGATACTGACAGGCTATGTATAATGCATAGCATAATATACATTGAAGATATCAAGCATACAGGTGGTCTGACTTTCATAACTAAGTATCAAATATGAGTGTAACATTATCAATGAATCAATCAGTATTATATTAACTCATTCACAATGCGATAAATAGGTATTTATTATTTGATTTGTATCTGTTAGTTGCTAATTAACATTTTTGTGTTTACTTTGAGGATGGAGGGCATGAAAGTTGTGATATACATGTATTTATCACAGATTTTCTTTCCTCAGTCTATATTATAGCTACTACCATGGCTACTGCTTTTCTGTATTGAGTAATTACATTTTGTTTATACCCAGATTTAGATAATATACCTATTTTTTCTTCTTATCTTCATCTATTGTGTACCCTCTACACATCTACTAGGGCCGGCACTAATCACTGTCTTTTTTTAATTATTTTTCTTTAGAATATCAATGCTCTTAATGTTGATGCTTGCCAAAATTCTTCCTGCTGTTAGTAAACTTAGAGATACTCAGGGTATCAACCATATCAGAAATGGAGAGTCTGATACGATCTTCTCACCTCAAACATTAAAGATAAAGAAAAATTGGGTCTGAATTCATGCAATTGCGTGAGCTCCACTAAAGTTAGCTGAGTTCCAGATTTTGCTGTAAATTTTGGTTTAGCAGAACTTCGGAACTACGCTAAAATGATACAGTATTATATTCAAGCAAGCATAATAATGTTGCCTCACATCTGGAGAAACATAAATTTCTATGAAACAGTAAATGCAATTTTCTCTAATGAAACAAATTACTGCTTATTGTGTTAGTGCATAAGAGGCTGAGTAATCCTAAAGAGTCCCTTTCCTTAAAATAATCCATATGCTGAGTGTGTGACATAGCTAGCTTGTTTAACTACTGGTACAGTCAATCCAACAAGTTTTTATACAGTTTCTGTCAGGCCAGTTTAACTTACGATGTTTTTGTCAACCTGAAGCTATAGTTTGAAGCCATTGCCAAAACAACAATCATTGGGATGGAATCCTATCAGAGAACTCAATGTTAAGATGAAAAACTCTTGAACATTCAGGCAGGCCAGCAGATATAATTGGACTCATTGCCAGCACATTTGATTTCAACCTAACAAAAGTGAAAGACAGCATTTAAAGTAACAATGGTATTTGGTATATCAAAATTATCACAAGACAATTATTTTTAAGCCCCATCATTTCTGTTAGTCTGTATTTTTTTCATATTCATAATATGACTAACTATCTGCTGTAAAGCTAACGAATCTTGTCATAGAGGTGTAAACCTTTGTCCTGACTGCAAATTGATTCCATTTGTTATTTTATGAGATGTAAACATTTTTTTAAATGGCAACAGAAACCATCTTTCCTCTTTATTTGTGTCTTTGACAATGTAAAGTTATCACAATGGAGGGGCTCTTAGGAGTATTCATAAATAGCAATGTTTTTCTTTTTTTTTTTTTCCTTTTCAGATCAAAAATCAAATATTTGTTGGAATTATTTGCTGGATATCTTATCAATCTTTAAATAAAGCAACAAAAAATGATAAAAATTTTTTTACCTTCAGTGAGCCAATGGAAATACGTTAAGAATTACAAACATTTGTAGTGTCCCTCTTTTTCTTGCTTTTATTTCTATTTGTACTATCTCTATTATTATTATTATTATTATTATTAGAAGTAGTAGTAGTAGTAATAGTAGTAGTAGTAGTAGTTTAATTTTTAGTATTATTATTTCATCATCATTTTTCAGTTTATGGCAATGGTTTGTTTCTTTGAACAAAAAATGATTACAATAAAAAATGTTTTATATATTTAAATAACTCATTAAATTCCTTGGTACCAGTTATTGTCAAATATATTTTGTTTTAGAGAATTCAGAACCTTTGATGTCATTTTCATTTCAACAACTATGTCATCCATTAAAATAAAGAAAAGGAAATAGAATCATGTTATGTTTATCTTGCTAATTTGAGTTGTGAATTTATGGTTTTAAGCATTTGCAGAATGCCACAATCAGTATACACCTTTTACAATATTATCAATGTTTTATAAGGTGTAAAAACATGTAGTTTGTATTTAGATATAATTTGTGCTAATAACTATTATAATCACTAACATCTGAGAAATTTTGTCTCCATGTGTAGGAACATCATCATCATCATTCTCATTTAATGCCTGTTGGCCATGCTGGCATGAGTTGGATGGTTTGATCAGAGCTTGTAAGCTGAGGGGGCTGCACAAGACACCAGTCTGATTTGATATGGTTTCTACAGCTAGATGCCCTTCCTAATGTCAACCACTCCAAGAGTGTAATGGGTGCTTTTATGGGCCACCAGCTTGGGTGCTGGTTGTGTGACACCAGTATCTGCCATGACTATGATTTCAGTTGACTTGATGGGTCTTCTTCTCAAGCATGGCATATTGCCAAAAATATCGGTCATTAGTCATTGCCTCCAAAGTGTTTTTTTACGTGTGAGAGACATGTAAAAACGAACATGTTTATTTTATATTTATATATTTAATTATATATTTATATCTATTAATTTTGTTTTTACCCAACTTATAATATTTTGAATAGATCAAATTTATGCATTGAATAAGTTATGATAAAGACATTATTAGATTGGCCAATAGTGTCTTTTGCCACCAGCACCTTCATTTTATTCCACTCTTAGTTGAAGAAGAAGAGGCTTAAGTAATAGGCATTCTACTCACCACTGCAATTGGACTTAGCATTATAATCATTTAGATTATTCATTTCTGACAGACAACTATCAAGTTATTCACATTTAGGGCTTTATCTCATATATCTAATATCAAAGTAACTTTCTCAAAATTAATAAATGAGTAATGTTAATCACCACATCAATATGGCTGTTTGCTGTTACTACCATTTTAACCCCAGACAGATATTCCGCCAACTGGTTACAAGTGTAACCTGCACCCTGTATATATTGCAAGTAAGGCAGCAATATTGATGTGATTAGCATTACTTGACAATTAACATTACATAGTTACTATTTTCATATCTTATTAAGATTTTCTAACTAGTTACTTTGCTTGTAACTCATAAATTTCTATGAAACAGTAAATGCAATTTTGTCTAATGAAACAAATTACTCAGTGACTGATGGTAGATTTGTTTTTTATATATTGCGAGCGTGGACTCCTGCTATCTCTCTGGCGGTGGGGGCTTCCCAACTGAAGATGGGCACAAATAGTCCAAAACTGATTTGATCTCAGGATCCTCTCATCTGCTAGAGGATTGTAGGGGTTCACTCTCCTGCTTGCAATCGATACAGGGTGCAGGGTGCACATATAAACATCTAGTGGAAGGTCTGCTTGGGGCTAAAATGGTAGTAACATCAAACAGCCATATTGATGTGGCAATTAACATTGCTTGTCAGTATAGTTACTACTTTCATCTCTTACTGAGATTTTCTAAATAAATAAATAGAAAAAACTTTGCCGAATAAGTAACTACCAATTTTCCATTGTACCCATTAATCTTTGACAACATATTAGAATCCATAACTTGGGAGGTTTCTGAGATATGAAAGCAGACAATCAAACAAAAAGATATTTCTAATAAAACTGTGGAAACTAAGTGTTATCTAGCAAGACTAACTATATAGTTATTAAGCATATTGTATAGTATATATACATATAGAAATTTATATCTATGATTTGTTGGTATGGATATTTTTTTTATTATATTCATATTTAAGTTTAGTTAAGAGCTTTATACACTTATGTAAGTTTCTTTACATTGCTAATAAAATGTTTACACCATTTCTAAGGTGACCTGTTTTTCTTAGTTTCTGTAGTCAAAAGGTGATGTCAGCATTACTTGATGAGTTTTAAGATAAAAGATACTACAATCTTCTGTTTATTCACAAACTAAGTTTCAAGAATAAATGAGTGAGATGCAGTCTTCAACACATCAAGAAGGGTATTAAATCCAAAGAAAATTTTACTCAAATCTGAAGGGCCTTTCCAATTCATGCTAACTTGTAAATCAGTAAATCACACATAAACTGGTGATAATGAGGACGATGACAACAACGATGATGACTATACTATTTTTAATGATATTGCAAACATATTGATTCACAAACTATAATAGCTGATTAATATACGATGATATCAGATTCTGAATCTTAGATAAATTTCTTGATTTCAGCACATTTAATGAATTATTTTGCATACATAGAGACTGTATTTGAGTTCTCACTGTTTTGACTGATTTTGTTTCTTTATGGATTTACAATGACCCTTACAAATGAGGTGTGTTAGAAAAGAAACAGAGCAAGGGTTACAAGCATTTTATGTCAAATTCAAACTACTAACTACAAGGTTTTCCCTTTGAAATAATTCCCCTTGAGTCTAATGCATTTTCCCATCTTGCTCCACAACACTTCCAAGCACTTCTGGAAAGATTCTCCCAAGATTCGCCCAAGATTCTCCACAGCTCCATTGTCACAGCCCTCTTGATGGCTTGATGACACCTTTGAGCTTAGGGAAAAAAGAAAAAAAATCACCCTTAGTCAAGTCACACCTGCCTGCACCACTCCTCTTCGTCATTGTTCAGCAGCTTTGGCACCATCTTTGCCCAGATCTTCTGCATGCCCAAATTTTCAGTGATAATCTTCCAGATGCCTAGATTACTTGCAATTAGTTGAGCTGTCTGCTGATGATCACCATGCACCACCTGCCTCACATGCTCAACATTGATCTCTGTTTAGTCCATTGAAGGCCTTTTGCACCTGGGGTCATCCTCAAAATCTTCTTTAAGTGGAGGCACATGGCTTAGTAGTTAGGGTGTTGAACTCATGACCATAAGATTATGATTTCAATTCCAGGACCGACTGACACGCTCTGTTCTTGAGCAAAACGCTTCATTTCACATTACTCCAGTCCACTCAGCTGCTGAAAATGTGCAATCCTGAGATGGACTGGCGTCCACTCCAGGTGAAGAATTTATACAACAGGAAATTAGGAAAATGGCCCTTATAAGTTGGCATGACTTGACAAGGCAATTTCATCTTTACTTTAACTAAATCCTCTTTAAACCTTTTATGCCACTCAAAAACCCATGAGCACAACATTGTCTCATCTCCATACACTTATCACAGTAGTCTTAGTACTTCTGACAGGGTTTACCCCAGCTGAACAAGAAACTTCAGGCTAGTACATTGCTCTACACCAATTGCTTCACAGCCTAAACTTGAGGAGCTGTTAACAAAAGCACATGAAAAACTATACAATAGCTGCAAAAGAGCTGAGGTCAAGGCCATATACACTATGGATATTACATCACACATTACCTCAACCTGCTAAACTCCATCCCACTCATAGCTCACACTGTATAATACATATTTCTATAGGCTCGTGACTACCAGAAAAATAAATTTGTTTCTGGAAAATGTACAGAATATGTATATCAATTTATTTTCATAATTGTGACCTATATTTACATTTGAATGACTATTCATTTTGGCTATCATTATCTGTTAAAATTTTATCCAATCTAAAATTGTTTCATATTATAGTGCTCTGTGGAGAAAACTTCACAGACAAATGTTTTCGTTATGTTTGCAATATATGTACATATAGACATGTGTGTGAGTATATACATGTATATATACATATATATTTGTATCTCTGAATCTATCTATCTGTCTATCTATCTATCTATATATATATATATATATATATATATACACAAATATATATATACATACATACATACATATATATATATATATATATATATATATATACAGAGTGAGAGAGAGAGAGAAAAGAGAGAGAGTGTGTGCATGTGAGAGAGAGAAATGGAAAGAGTGATGGTTAATTCATTTGTAATATTTCTCAGACATTTTGATTTACTATATATGTTAACATACCAATTACATTGCTAATAAATGTTTCCAGCAAGAAAGACAGGGAAAATATTCATTTCTTTTTCTTTTTTCTTTTCGGTATCATTAAACGAAAATATTATAAAAAGCTGCATTTCTCTTTATTTTGCTTTACATAAATTATGAATGTTAACATCCATAAGAATGCCTTATTTTGCAAATGTTTTGCAATCCCATAATTCATTTTTTAAGCATGTAGTTCGTCATGTAATTACTCAATGTGAAATCATTCATAGATTCATTACAGAAACATTTTTTTGTGATTTTCTAAATGATGAATCTAATTTTTATTATCTATCTATTTATCTCTCTGTCTCTATGTCTATCTGCCTGTTTGTCTCTTTCAGCCATGCACTCTGCTCTTTTACGTGTGTGTGTGTGTGTGTTTGTGTGTGCATCTGGTTTGTACAAGTTTGATGGCTGAATGTAAGAAAAAATACCAGTAATCTATATTTGGGCATAAATATCTATCTATAAATAATTTACAATATGCTAAATAACTTTGTGTGTGTATATATATACAAGTGTGTGTGTGTACATATGTGTATGTGTACATAAAGGCATATTCATATATGTATGTATACAAACACACATGCATATACACTTATATTCATATATGCAATATACTTATAAACTTGAATTACATGACAAATAGCCAATATTTAGAATTCTATTTGTATTCTTGTTTATGTTAACGTATTTGTGTTATTTTACTTGGCTGTATCACAGAGTACATGTTCAAAAATGAAACAGAACATGAAAGCTTGTACATATGTTTTTTAATTACACTTTCATATATACATTTCACACAAAAGTATTAATCAATATCTTCTATGATTCTTCTTTTGTCAACAATCCAGTAATGTTGTGTCTAAAAGATACATATCTCTGAAGATTTCACAGCACATTTTGATTATGAAATTTTCTTGGTAATGAAACATATATAAGAAGATGTGGCTAAATATGAAAATTTCTCATATTTTGATACACACATACATAGGAATTCAAATGTGAAGTAGACTTAATGTAAAAGCATTGTGAAAAAGCAAATTTACTGTGGTATTTGCCTGGATAAAATATCTCTTATGTATGTGCTGCATTAAAAAAATCCCAAAACTATATCAGTAACTGACTAAAATAGTCTAGTAGTGGCTAGTGAGAAGACTAGAGGTGTGGTTTTGCTTTGTTGGACTTTGTCCGTAGCATGTACTCACAACCAACTGCATGCTACACTGGTGTTCTGGATAATAACTAGTTGGGTAAAACGACTAGCTATTATCCAAGTATTGGTTCCATATTGTAACTCAAACTGGATAAAAAGGATGAACATTAATCAATATCAAATGATAAGCAGTCCTATTTAAAACTGTGACCTCACTTGGTTTATGCTAACTAAATGCAAAATCATTCTCCCTCTCTTTTGTATATCATGCAAGCGCATGTGTATATGTGTAAGGACGTTTATTATGGGACCAAGGGTGTTTTCAGGTAGATTGATATTAAAAGGAATGCATCACGCAAACATCTATCAACTTTTCATGTGTGTGCAAACAATGGATTTTAGGTGGTTGCAAAAAAGTCACATAACTTACTATCACATTTTTTGATAACGTGTGTCTCTATGCAATTTTCAGCTACCAAAGAGACAACTAATGCCTGCTACTTTAAACATATATTAGTTTTATTTATTAAGATATATGTAATATGCATACAATTATATATATCTTTCAGACTTTTCCTGCAGATAAGTTTAAATTACACTTACTTAGTTTTATTACTTTGTTCTGTCGAGGCATTTATGATATTTGAAAGCAAACTTATTTTCCTCAGTGATATCTGTATTTGCTGTAGCAAGGAAGTATCTTCCATCTCATTATCCTGGACTTTGTTACCTAAACACTTAATGAGCTTTTTTTGGGATGGTGTTAGAATATTCTTTACAGAAAATTCCCAAGGTAAGTCTTCCGGTATCAGATCTCATTATTCAGTCTGTGGATAGTATTTAAGAATTATAGAATGATATATGCATTTGTTAGCATTTGTGCCTATAAGGATAAAATATACTTAATATATAAAGTGGAATATACATATATATCATTAAAAGCTAAAGTTTCTTGAATTACAACTCTAAATTTCACATTCAAGTGATTGAAGCAAAGAAGCTGCCTTGCAATATATTATTAAAAATATTTGCTACTCAATGAAATAAAAATAGTTAATAATACATCAAGACTGGAGTGGATGCCAAAACTATTTAAAAATATTATGCAATTTCATCTATTCAAATGTCATTTGCAGAACAGGTAATATTTTCATATGTTTATGAACAAAAATATCTGATGCTTAAATGTTTCCATTATCATGTGCATAAAATATCTACAAAAAAATGAAAGTATCAGTTAAGTCAAGTGTTGATGGATACATGAATATTTTAAACTTATACAACTATATTTTTGAGTCATTTATTCATCAACAGTCTTCGCTAACAGATAAGCTTTTCTTGTGAGCATTTTATATCCAATGTAGTGAAGATAGGAAGACCTCATAGATATTTTCTTGTAAATATATGAAATAGCATGTTTTTACATGAGAATTTAGAAGATTTATGTGTGATGCATTCTTTTTAATGCCAATCTACCTAAAAACACCCTTGGTTCTTTACTTTATAGTGATCTTAATTAAAACCTCCCGTTCACCCAAATTTCATATTAATTTACATTCCAAACTCCAGATTAATAATTACAGTTATTTTACTAAGTTCTTCATTACATTCAGAGCTTCCAAATAAAACAAAGACAATGTATTTCAGTAGAAATGTTCAGACAAAAGGATCTTAGCAGTCAATCAAATGTTGATGTATTGTTGATTCATGTTATTTCAATGTGTTTGTAAAATTTGTGCTTATATATTGTAATAATTCTTCTCTTACTTCACTCATTTAAATACTCAGTAACATGAAAGTAAGACATACGATTTGACAAGCCTTACTTTGTAATACACACACATGTATGCATTTGTGTGTACATTTTCTTAAGGTGTAATTAACAGTACAGAGCATTGTGACCATTCTGTGATTTATATTTATGGCGCCATATACGCATGAAAGACATATATAGGTTCCTCCTACTTACTTCCAACAACTACATTACATAATAACTTCTTCAATGTTGTTTCAATAACAAAGCAAAAATGAATTTCCTTTATATATACATGGCTATGTAATCATGTTGTAATTTCTAAGTAGTTTCACAAAGAAGAGTATTGAATGTATGTGCATAGATGATATAACTACTATTCTGTAGGTTTAAGTATCATGCTAATTAAAGCCTTTATTAAGGATTTGATTTGGTCGGAAATCTTTTCTTGAATTAAATCCATTTCTTGACTTCTCTTGTTGCTATGAAATTTAAAGTAACAGATTAATATTCACTATGTAATATGTGCGGTTTAGAATCATATGAAATTTATTCTTTAAAGTCTTAATACTGAATAGGTTTTGACAATATATAATCATTGGTGTCTGAGACCTTTCTTTTATTGTTAGTACTAAGTAAAATAATTTATATGTTTCTCAGGCTTATATATATATTAATCATTGTTAAAGAACCAGTCAAAAATTTCCAAGTTGTATATAATGAGTGGTTGTTTTGTAGCCACCACTTCATTTCTTTTAGTGCAGAATCAAGGGCATTCCAGCCATGATGATCTCAGTTCATTTTCAGTCAGTGTATCTAAGATACCCATCCTGTTTTTTGATGGCAGTACATCATTTAAAGAATATTTGGAATCTGTCTCTTGCTGTTCAAGCAATTTTTGCTATAGATAAATACAATTTTGTAATAAATAAATGAATAAATAAATAAAGTCACTTTCTCTGTTGGCTTGTTTTTCTTCAATGAGTTTTATACCTGAAGCATGCATATCATAGTAAGAAAGATGTGAAGCAGGGCATCTTTGTAAATTAAGAATAGCCATCTATTCTGTCAAGCATTTGCTATTGATGTATCTGAAATAATCAGCTAAGAATTCAATTGGCCTTATCTACCACAACAATTCTATATCATCTTTTAAATGCTGGTTATACATTTTAAGTACTAAACCTTCAGATAGAATACTCTCAAGTAAGCCCATGAAGATCAGTCTAGGGGTATAGACCATATGCTTCGATGATTTGATGATAATTTTGTCATAGCTTTTGTTCATTCAATATATATAGGCATGTGTGTGTGAAGGTGCGTGGCTTAGTGGTTAGGGCATTCGGCTCACAATTATAAGGTTGTGAGTTCAATCCACAGCAACACATTGTGTCCTTGAGCAAGACACTTTATTTCATGTTGCTCCACTCCACTCAGCCGGAAAAAATGTGTAGTACTTGTATTTCAGCCTTGTTACACTCTGTGTCATGCTGAATCTCCCTGAGAACTACATTAAAGGTACACTTGTCTGTGGAGTGCTCAGCCACTTCCACGTTAATTTCCTGAGAAGGCTGTTCCGGTGATCAGATGAGTTGGACCCTCAGTGTCATAGCCAACGGAGTGCCATATATATATATATATATATATATATATATATATATATATATACACTTCAGCTATATGATGTAAATCTTTCCTTCGAACATATATATTCATATATTGATACTGAAGAAAATTCCGGAAACTCATATTATCTTTTAAAGTATCCAATTGCATTTCAGTAAAAGGTAAGATTATAAAGAGAAACAGTAAATAAAGAAGCAAAAAATAAAAGCAAGATATAAAACAGGAATAAGAAAATAAAACAAATTTAAAAATAAACTTCATAAAAATAAACATTATTCAGAAATAGAATTAAAACTTTTACACAATCTAAATGATTTCATTGACAGGTAATACCTTTTGAAAGGGAATAATGAAATTATTAGGAATCATATGAAATTTATGAAATTTTTTCAGAAGAATTTTAAAAAGGTATTAAAATTAACATTTTCTTTTTATCATGCTAATAACATCTGAATCGAAAATAATTATAAATTAGCATTGGTTAAAATTAATTAAATTTAAATCTAAAACACTATATAAAGAAATGAAGAAATATAATTCATTATTAATTTATTCATTCTTTAAATATTCTTTCTCTCAAAATCTGTTCCAAAGACTTTTGAATATCAGAATTAGTTTACTACACTATTGATTATTTTTGATGTTGTTATTGTGAACATTCAGCTAGGTCAGGTCATAAATATAGATGATCAATTATTCAGAAGTAAACTACAAACAGACTGTATGGACCTGAGTGTTACCACTTAACTTCTCATTAGTTACCTTTTTATATTAATTTATAGAAAAGCATGCGCATCACCACTGATATTGTGTTTTCCAAATTTTTTGTACGATCATCATCATCATCATCATCATCATCATCATCAGCAGCAGCATCATCATCATCATCATCATTATCATCATCATCATCATTATCATCATCATCATCATCGTTTAACGCCCGCTTTCCATGCTAGCATGGGTTGGACGATTTGACTGAGGACTGGCGAACCAGATTCCAGCACCAGGCTCCAATCTGATCTGGCAGAGTTTCTACAGCTGGATGCCCTTCCTAATGCCAACCACTCCAAGAGTGTAGTGGGTGCTTTTACATGGTGTTTTTTATGTGCCACCTGCACAGGAGCCAGTCCGGCGGCACTGGCAATGACCTTGCTTGCATGTTTTTTCACGTGTCACCGGCACAAGTGCCAGAAATGATCATGCTCAAATGGT
Source organism: Octopus bimaculoides (assembly GCF_001194135.2). Taxonomy (NCBI): domain Eukaryota; kingdom Metazoa; phylum Mollusca; class Cephalopoda; order Octopoda; family Octopodidae; genus Octopus; species Octopus bimaculoides. Next base: position 31,154,684 of record NC_068984.1, read on the forward strand.
GCTTTTTACATGCCACCAGCATGGAAGCCAGACAGCTGCTCTGGCAATGATCATGCTCAGATGGTGCTGTTAGCGCTCCACTGACACAGGTGCCCATAATCGAATTTGGTTCAATTACGATTCACTTGCCCCAACTGGTCCACCAAACTCAACAGACCTCTCGCCTACCGACTAATACTTTTTCATGCATCTCAACAAATTCCTGCGTGAGAAATGCTTAAAAAACCAAGACGATGCCGAACACGCCTTCAATGACTTCATCGCCACCACAACACCAGGATTTTTATGCTACTGGCATAAATAAACTTGTTTCGTGTTGGCAAAAGTGTGGTGATTCTGATGGTGTTTATTTCAATTAATAAAGTTGTGTTTGAGCCGAGATATGTACATCTGATTTTGAAGGTTAAAAACCACAAGAACTTTCTTGACAACCTAATATGTATATATATATACATATATATGCAGTTAGCTAGGTAGATAGATACATACAAACATACTGTTATGTCTTCAGGTTTGAATATCTCATTGCCAATAATGTTATGACAATGTTGGTGTGGGCACAATGGTGTAGAATAGTATTCCCCGAATAGTTATTTGGATATGGCTATCTAGAATAGCCTTTCACAGAATTAATATGTTCACACAGAATGTGTCCTGTACTATGCTAAAAGTAGGTATGATATTAAACTAACGTAGTAATCCAATATGAATGATCAATGCTGTCAACTACCACTACCAACTACTGACTGTTAACTGTCAACAGTTCTCAAAGTTTCTGTATTTTATTAAAATGCATCAGTTCACTTTTTGTCACATGATCCTTCCACAACATATGCATACCTATATGTCTACATACATGCATACATACTTATATATTAAGGTACATACATACCTACATATATGTATAGATAGATATGCACACACATAAGTATGTGTAAGTCTAATTTTACTGTTAACAGTGAAATACCCTCTCTGTTTCAAATTGAGTATTTATACCAAAATAAGTCCTTTAATAAATTTTTCATTAAACCTGCTCAAAACAATTTTTTATACTATCTTACCAATTTTTAATAGAGAAAAAATGGAATAGCATTTTTCAGAAATAATTAATTAATTAGTTACATCCCCTATAATTTGTTCATTCAAGCAAAGTACACTCTGACTAAAGAGGAGAAGTAATAACAGCATTAGAAAAATAGTTTAGCTTATCAATTATTCTTTATGTAATAATTTTAAAGTATTGACAATTTGAGAGTGATTCAGAGAGTGTTAGAAAAAAAATTTCATAGATTATAATCATAGAAGCTAATAATAAAATAGCTACAAGGTTGCTTGGCCCACTCAAAATAGCAGCTGAATCTCTTCAAATTATACTTTAGAGTCATAAATAAAGAAGGGTACATCTAGTAATGTAGTCAATGATGATCTAAAAGATCAGATGTTTTACTGCTGAAATACATTTGATATGCCTGCTTTACCTGTATTGACCAGGGGCTAAATAGCAATGTAACTTTTTACCATAATGTTAAAGTTGGATGGCTCTGGATGACAGCTTTATTTATGTCACTAAGTAAAATAAAAGCATCTGCAACAGTCAAAGAACTGAAGCAAAGAGATTGTTAATTACCCAGTAAAAACCTATGCCCTCTAGAATTTTTAGTTAATTTAATTATTGCAGTTAACACCTTTCTCTCTCTTTTCAATCTCTTGTCTTTTACTTTTTTCAATAATCAGACTGTAGCCATGCTGGAGCATTTTGTTCAAGAATTTTTAGTTGAACGAATCAACCTAGTGCTTATGTTATTAAGATTGGTACTGTTTTGCCATACCACTATGTTACAGGATGCAGACAAACCAACACCAGTTGGTGGTGAATAAACCCGCACAAAGACACACACATGCTTGCATGCACATATGCATGCACACACATAGACACACACATGCATACATGCATACATACATACGTAGGTACATACATACATACATACATTTATATATAATAGATTTCTTTAAGTTTACATCTGCCAAATCCACTCGCAAAGATTTAGTTGGCTTGGGGCTATATCTGAAGACACTTGCCCAAGGTGCTATGCAGTGGGATTGAACCTGCAACCACATGATTGGGAAGCAAACAATCTCACCACACAGCCATATATTCCTCATCAGTATGGGTGTAAATTTAATTAGTTAAAAAATATTGGTTTCATGAGATTAAATATATTAACTACAATTTTAACTATTTGTTCTTCTTACAGAAGGCGTTCCTGAGCAATCTCCCTCTCTCAGACATCAACTGAAACATAAAAAATTTACATGCTATTGCTGTAGTGTGATAGGTGTAGAAAGCAGCCAATTTTGAACTCATGACTTTGTAGTCAATACTCCAGTGCTTTCACTACTTGGCTTATAATTTAATTTAACAAAAAGGCCATCAAATGCTTGTAAACATTTCATGTTATATGATTTCAATATAATGAAAAAAAGTAAAAAGAAGTGAAGCATCACCACCCCACCACAAAAAAATACCAATAATGAAAGAAAAAAATTATAAGAATGGTTTATAGAATAGAATATTTATGTAATGTATAAAAGATTACATGATAAGTCAATTTTAGTAAATTATCCCTCAAGGAATATGAAAGTATTACTAATTTGATAAATACTAGTAAAATTCTATTGAAATTGAACTATTTCACTTTGTGATGTTTATCTCTTATCCACAGTCAATCTACTTTTAGATTTAAACAAGATACTTTGATGGATATGTTCATCGCATTGTGTGTGTGTGTGTGTGTGTGTGTGTGTGTGTGTGTGTGTGTGTGTGTGTGTGTGTGTGTGTGTGTGTGTGTGTGTGTGTGTGTGTGTGTGTGTGTGTGTGTGTATGTTTGTGTACATGTGCAGTGTGTGGGTGTGTATGTTTGTGTACATGTGCAGTGTGTGTGTTTGGGGTGTGTGTATGTGTTCTGGTGGATTTAAGTTTTTCTGTATTCTTTTTTGTATATCTATCAAACTAAATATCATTTTGTAATATTTTATTGGTATACAGAAAATTCTAAAGTTATAAATTCATATTATATGCTCTCTCACTCTCTCTCCTTTCTTTCACTCTCTTTCTCTCTTGCTCTCTATTTCTCTCTCGCTCATCCTCTCTCTTGCTTATTCCCTCAATACCCATAGATATCTAGCTAATATAAGTACTTATGCTTAGATAAATATGTATGCATATGTGTAATATGAATATGTATGTGTGTGCATTGTTTACTATCGGTAGTGTATGTTTACTTTGAAGTAATAGCAGCAAAACTTTGAAGAAAACAGTCACTATTGATATATGTTATTTTGACTCTATAGTCAGCATTGAGTCCTATATTCAGTGCATGTTTACTATACATAAAAACAAACTTTAAAAGGATAACTGTATAAGTATATAGATATACATATATACATATATGTATGCATATTATTAAATAAATATATATAAATATATATGTATTTTTCATATATATATTGTATATACATATATACATTTATATACACAAATATACACACACACATACGTATATGTATGCATGTAAGTGTATATGTATATATGTGTGTGTATATTTATATATATATATATACACACATATAAATCTGAAAATAAATACACACATACCTATATAGATATAGATCTATATATACATTATGTATATATGCATATATATATTTTTATATGTCCCTAGATGTATATACACTTATACAGAATCATCTAAATGTACATTGTGCCTAGACACACACACACACACACACACAGACACGTGTGTGTGCACGCACATACACACATTCATACACTACATCACTTTCTTGTTTTGTAAATTACTATTTTTCAGTAATTTCTTCAATTTTCATGGAGTTTGATGCCAAAGCTAGCTACTTAAGCCAGCCGATTGCTTTGATACTTTAGTAAATAGTAATTTGGGACAGAGGAAAATATATATGTGATGTGACTATTTCTAATACAAGCTCATGTCTAACCATAAAAGAAACTCTTTTATTTACTTCGTTAATAATCTTAAGAACTATATGAAGTGTGTCACCACTTTTTATTATATATATTCCTTTTAAAAAGTATGTTAAGTACTAGTTAAGTAGTGGAGTCGATATAATCAACTATACTAATTCCCCTACAATTTGAGACCTTGTTTCTATGTAAGAAATAACAATAATAATAACGATGATGATGATGATTATGATGATGATAATGATGATGATAATAACAAGAGCACTCAAAGAGCACAAACATCCACCAAGGCACCACCTACATCCTCTCAAAGATTAGCTGGAGATGATCTTTGAAATGAGAATATCTGATATAAACTCAACTGCTTTCACTAACGAGAATACTAAAAATGGATCATTCTTAAATAATTCTCAGTCCCTTTTTTGAACATTTCAAGTGTTCCTACAATCATTGGTATTATAACCGTCTTGATATGCCACATCCTTTCGATTAGCAAATCTTCATATTTTCTGAGCTTATCAAATTCTTTTGCTGAGATATTATAGTCACAGAGTATGCTCATGCCACACAACAATATCTGGTTGATTTGCTTTGATGGTCTGATCTGTACATACTGGGAAATCCCAAAGAATAGTTACATTTTCTCCCTCAGTTACAGCTTCAGGGTGGTGCTTGCACCATTTGTCAGCAGTTTTGATTTTATAATGTTGACACATTATCCAATGTAGATATTGGCCAACTCTGTCATGTCTTGATTTGTACTACACAGGTGCTAAAACCTTACATCCAGAGATTAGGTGGTCCACTGTTTCTATCCCATTGTTGCAGTATCAGCACTTTGGGTCTATACCATTTTTCATCACATTGGCTTGATAGTTCCGGGTCAATAAGCTCTGATCTTGGGCAGCCAATATAAAGCCTTTACTCTCTTCCTTTAGCCCTGAGCTCCGTAGCCACTGATTTCACCTTCTTTGTGAATACAGTTGCTGCACTTCCCTCATGCTGTTCAACTTGGGTATTATGCTTAAACTCACTTGAAAATATTTTACTCTCCTTCATAACATAGTGAAGCTTTAGCATCTAATTGTTAGATATTTCAGGACATTTTGCCAGTCCAATTGTAGTGGTTTTGTAGATTTCAAATTGGATCAAGCCTTATTATTATTATTATATTTGATATGTATTATGAAGACAACATTTTTCTCAGTTTGGAATTTTCTTTGAGCTACCTGTTAAAAGGAACTATAATTACCTAAGGAAATCTTGCCCTTAATACCCACAAGTAGACAAAAAAGTTTGTTTTATTAATTAAAAAATTAATTTACGTTTATATTTTTATATCCAAAATGGTTACTAAGCATACTTATACTGTTGAACAGGAACATGCCAAAAAATATTGAAGATCAATTGTATCAGGAAAAAGAACAACAAACTTTAATATCCAAACTACTTTCAGCCCAAACGCTCAGGATCGCAAGAAAAACCCCTTTGTGTCCAGTATTAGAAATAGCTGAACATCTCGTCCTCTAAAATTACCAACAAGTATTATGTGGTCTGGAAAGTTCTGACTGTTTTTAAACTAAATCTTTTAATGCTTCATTGAACACACCTGAAATGTAACACAGTTAAAACTTTGGCATTGCTTGAAGTGATAGTGCATCTCTTCTATGTTCCTGACTAAAAATAGATTTATCTTTCGTTCTAGTTACCCTTTGTTGACATTTGAAATGGATAACCGGAAATTTTATATTCGTGTTGTAACACTTTTCTTTATTAAAAAAGGGGAAAATGTTGCAAAGACTTGCAAAAACATTTGTGAAATTTATGCTGATGATGCTGAAGATGAATCAACTATATGAAGGTAGTTTGCAAAATTTAAAGCTGGAGAGTTTAGCGTGGGAGATGACAGTCACAGTGGAGGACCTTCAAAATTGGATGAAGATGTTTTGAAGGCATAAATCAAAGAAAACACAAATATCACGACTAGGGGACTTGCAGAGGAGTAAGAAGTTTCTAAAAGTACAGTTCATGAAGTATACCCATTTTAGCATATTAAAAAAATTCTCAGAAATTTCAGGACAACCTAATAGTATCATTCCTCCATCATGGGATGAGAAAGAAAGACTAATTGCAGATGAAAGATTACATGCTACCAGAGAAAACAGAAAAGGAAAAATTAAGAAATATATCTCAGGAAAGAAAACTCAACATAAACCAGTAAATGCAGTTGCAGAAGAACTATTTTCTTCCTAACAACAGTAATACCCATCCTTAGCAAAACAACAAGGAAAACATAGACTGGCTTTTAAAAACTATATAAACAATAGACAAAATTTTGCATCTCTTCTGTCACAGACTTTACGAAAAAGTTAGAATGGCAAAAAAAACAGTTAGGATTAGGTTATATTCAGCATGTGAAAGATAAATTGTTAGTGAAAACATAAATAAGGCATCAAAATAAGCTTGAAAGTGCATAGCCTGGAGATGTTTAAAAAATAGCTTACCACTGCATTTTGCTGCAATTTAAGAAATCTTTAATAGATACTGTCTAAATTCAAATTCTGCAGAGTTAATAAAATAAAATAAATACCAGTTGAGCAATGGAGTCAAGGTGATTGACTTACCACTATGCCTAAAATTGCTGGCCTTGTGCCAACATTTGAAGCCATTATTAGAGTGGCTTCAAAAAGAGTAAAGAAAAATATAGAAAGCCTCACAAAATGCCTTGCAATATTTACTTAAGATTTAAGATGGTGAGTTAGCAGCATCGTTAGCATGCCAGGCAAAATGCTTAGTGGTGTGTTATTCATACTCTTTACTCTCTTTTACTCTTTTACTTGTTTCAGTCATTTAACTGCGGCCATGCCAGAGCACCACTTTTAGTCGAGCAAATCGACCCTGGGACTTATTCTTTGTAAGCCTAGTACTTATTCTATTGGTCTCTTTTGCTGAACCGCTAAGTGACGGGGACATAAATACACCAGCATCGGTTGTCAAGCAATGCTAGGGGGACAAACACAGACACGGAAACACACACACATACACATATGTATATATACATATATACGACAGGCTTCTTTCAGTTTCCGTCTACCAAATCCACTCACAAGGCTTTGGTCAGCCCGAGGCTATAGTAGAAGACACTTGCCCAAGATGTTACGCAGTGGGACTGAACCCAGAACCATGTGGTTGGTAAGCAAGCTACTTACTACACAGCCACTCCTGCGCCTTCACATTTTGATTTAAAATTCTACTGAGGTTGACGTTACCTTTGATCCTTCCAGGGTCGATAAAATAAGTATCAATCAAACACTGGGGTCGATGTAATAGACTTATACCCTCCCCCAGAATTGCTGGTCTAGTGCCAAAATTTGAAATCAATATTTAGCTATGATGGTGGGTTAGCAGATTCATTAGAAGATCATGGTAGTTAACTACAGCCTTTTGCAACCTAATTTCAGTTCCTACTAAGATTAACTTTACCCTTCATTTTTATTAGGATTGTAAAGTAAAATATCAGTCAAGTACAAAGATTTATTCAATTTGCTGTACTTTCCCACCGAATTTGTAGCTTTGTATCTTAGCAGAAATCCTTAGTATGTAGGTGGGGATTTGAGTCGTAGAAATGGTGTCATACAAAAATATTTGGTGATATTCTCTCATGTCTTTTAGCTTTTTAACTTGAAATACTATAAGGCTTTACTTTGCATTTTTATATTCCACTAAGATCAATATCATAAGTAATGGTAATATACTGGAGTGAAGTCAGTCAACATTATTTTTATTTTTATTTTATTTTTGTTTTCATTGTTAATTCAAATACGAAAAGTAGAACTAAAGAACCATGTTTTTTTTTTTTTTTTACCAGGGCTTCAATACTGATGACTGTGCATAAGGAAGAAACAACAACTCATGGCTCATTGTGTTAGAAAATATACAACTTCTTCAAAACAACATTGTTCTATTATTATTATTATTATTGTTATTATTATTATTATTATTATTATTATTATTATTATCATCACTATTATTATTATTATTATTATTATTATTATTATTATTATTATTATTATCGTTATTATTATTATTATTTCTGTTTTTATAGTTCTCTGATCATGTTCATGTTACTTTTGAATTCATTGTATTTGGTAATTTGTTACGACTTTATACTTCACAGTAATGTTTTCTGTTTCTTGGCTGGCCGTCTCTTTAATCAAGCATATCTTTCCATTCTTCTGTTTGATTATCGTCATTGTCATTATTGCTGCATCATTGCTATTATTTTACCTTTGTCTCAAGGCATTCTTATCATTTGTAATCATTATTATTAGAATAAAAATGTTGCTGCTGCTGCTGCTGCTGATGTGAATGACATTGATGCTAATAATCATCGCTATCAGATTTGATAAGCATCATCACAACTGTTCACCGACAATATGATGAATAAGGCTATCTGAATCCATCTACTATCCATCCTTTACCGTTCCCTATCATCTTCATCACTATCCTCACCACCACAACTACCACCAGCACCACCGCCACCACCACCACCACCACCACAACCACAACCAACACCACCAACACCATCATCATCATCATCATTAATGTGTCTGTTGTCGGTGTACTATTTTGCTTTGTTAATATTTGGCCCTGGTTGAATGTTAAAAATTCTACAAGATCTTGATTTTGTTCCTCACCATCAATGTCATTCCCCCTTTTCATATACATGGCACTTTACTCCCATTTTATTTAGTAATTCTTAAACTCATAGTTTCAAGTTCTGTCAGGAGCATTAAAAATTTCCACATAAATACTTTTGTTTCCTAGTTATTATCAACCAGAATTCATTTATATTTCAGCACAAGGTCTTGGAAATTGTATTTGTTAGTTCTTTCAATATATTAATTTCAATATCCATTATATTGTCTGACAGATTTGTCTGCTTCATGAACAACAAAAGTAAAGCTGTTTAGCTGTTTAACCACAGTGTTTGCCATTCTTACTGAAATTTTGTCAGCTGGTGAGTTTATTCTTTTGTAAGGTAAGATACTCTTATTATATTCAATATAGTGAAGGTAGCAAGCTGGTAGAATTATTAACAAAGTGCTTGGTGGTATTTCATCTATCCTTAAGAATTCACTTCAAATTCTGCTGAAATTGACTTTGTCTTTTATCCTTTCAGGTTCGATAAAATAAACGCCAGTCAAATGCTGGGGTTGATGCAATCAACTTATGCTCTTCCCCCAAATTGTTGGCCTTGTGGCAAAATGTGAAATCAATATATTCAGTATAAAATGGTAGTGAGCTGACAGAATCCTTAGCGCGGTGAGCAAAATGTTTAGAGGCATTTGTCCATCTTCATGTTCTGAGTTCAAATTCCACTAAGGTTGACTTTGTCTTTCATCCTTTTGGGGGTCTATAAAATAAGTTCCACTTGAGTACAGGTGTTGATGTAATCAACTTAGCCCCATCCATAAAATTGTTAGTCTTGTACCAAAAATCTGAAACCAATATATTCAGTATAGTAAATACTAAGGATCTAAATAGAAATATTTATTCAGTGAGGGAACAGTATTACTTCAATGACCAATATGACTTCAATCCTTTCGGCAAGTAAGGGAGACGACTTCGGATATATTTCAGTTAACAAAACTTCCTCGGGAAAACATAAACTTCCTGATACTTGCCAATGTAGACATGAGTGATTTATTTGATGGTAATTTTGTAGTGTTTCATATCTTAATGTTTGAAGTGGATAACAGCAAACACTTTCAATCAATTATTATTATATTATGATTATTTAAGGCAGTGAAATGGCAGAATTGTTAGTATGCTGGGTAAGATGCTTGGCCACATTTCATCTGTCTGTATATTTTGAGTTCAAATTCTGCCGAGACTGACTTTACCTTACATTATTTTAGAGTCTATAAAACAAGTACCAGTTTAACACTGTGGTTGATGCAATCAATTTAATCTCTTCCCCAAAAAGGTTGTCCTTGTGCCAAAATTTGAAATATGATTATTTCCCAAAAGCATTTTCAAGAATTATTTTTAGCTGTTTTGCATCTTACTATTCTATGTGAATATAGTTTGCAATGCGGTTTTTAAAAGTTTACTGAGTTTTTAATTCATGAGTAAGAAAGTAACTTACCAAATAGTTTGCATTTTGTTGGGAGAAATTTTTATCTGAATATATAAATAAAAAGTGCCAAGTTGAAAGATGATAAACTTGGCATGGTTGATTTGCTGATGAAAATGAAACATTTTTTTAGCTGTTACTAATGCCAGACTTCATTTCTCCAAATTTTCTTACCATTTATTTTGAGCAAAGATTCACTGGTGAAGGGTCTTAGTTTCTCTATATTTCTTAACTATTAGCAATAAAAATCAATAATTCAATGTCACATTATACAGTACTCACATGCTAGTGTACCTGCTTTAGCAAGTGAGTATGAAATGCATGTGTTTGTGCGTGTGCATATTTTGCATCTGTATTCCAAATCTATGTCCTTGTTGAAATATGCATTTCTTTACAGAAGCATCTATTTCATAAAACAGAGCTATGGTTTAGCTACTACGTTAAAGTGAAAACACAATATGTAAAGCATCTTCCAGCATAACCTCATCAGCTCTATTCAAAACTGAAATGCCAAAGTGGTTATTATATTCATAGATGCACACACTCACACACACACATAGTATATATATATATATATGCACCAGAGTGGCTGTGTGGTAAGAAGCTTGCTTCCCAACCACATGGTTCCAGATTCAGTCCCACTGCATGGCACCTTCAGCAAGTGTTTTTTACTGTAGCCTCGGACCGATCAAAGCCTTGTGAGTGGATCTGGTAGACAGAAACTGAAAGAAGCCCATTATATATATATATATATATATATATATATATATATATATATATATATATGATATCATATCATATCATGTAATTACTATTTAGCTGAGTTGCCATATATTAAATAGTTTAGTTCTGCTCACTGCTTTCAATGAATAAGGTGACCAATTTGATATTTACAGCATTACTTTTTGTGTTTCTCTTCTTTTATCCACTTATTTATTTTTTTCTTTTGGCTATATATAACTCACTTTTTACTTTTTTCACTATCTTCTTACATTCTGTCCAGGATCATATTTTATACTACCACTTGCCATGGATTCTTATAAATGGTAATTATTCGCAGAATTCTTTCTCTGTAATTCATTGCTTTATGACAACAAAAGGTAGAAATTTAATGGCATCCTTTCAAAAACATCTACACCATATTCAGCATAATCTATATTGTAGACCATTATATTTCTTCAGTTTTTCTTGACATTAACTTAGTGGTTGGTTTATTATAGCTAATAAACTTGGTCTGTGTGCAGTAGTAACTTTACTTACTGTCGTTTATTTTGGTCAATTGCTCCATCAAAAGTTGTTCGGTATTATTTCTCATCAATTACAATTGACTTGTTCTTTTGATTATACGACCAGTCTATTGTTTATTTTGTTTTGTCTCATAACTATTCTAACTTGTCCAGTTCCCATTACTGTGTACATGTATGAATACGAGCATATGTATGCACGTGCATGTGTGTATGAGTATGAATTCTTGTATAATGGAAGAATTTTGTTTTATAGCTTGATGACCTCCCTGACACTAATCAAAAAGTAAGAGCAAATTCTACTGTTAGCTAGATATAGATATCGCTCTTCATCTGTCTGTCTTTCTCTTTCTGTCTATGAAACTCTTTCCTTCACACACACACACACACACACACACACATACATATATATACACACACAGAAACACACATATGCATACACGCACGCACATATACTGACAGAAAAATAACCACATACACATCATCATCATCATCATCATCATCATCATTATCGTTTAACGTCCGCTTTCCATGCTAGCATGGGTTGGACGACTTGACTGAGGAATGGTGAAACCGGATGGCAACACCAGGCTCCAATCTAAATTTGGCAGAGTTTCTACAGCTGGATGCCCTTCCTAACGCCAACCACTCAGAGAGTGTAGTAGGTGCTTTTACGTGTCACCTGCACGAAGGCCAGTCAGGCGATACTGGCAACGGCCACGCTCGA
>NC_068984.1:31168540-31169581 GCF_001194135.2 Octopus bimaculoides
AAATAAGGCATCAGTAGTGCTTTTACCTAGCACGAACCCAAACTGCATCTCATCTAAATTGATTTGCTCCCTAATTAGTTGGGCTATGACCCTCTCTGTAACTTTCATAACCTGATCTAACAGCTTGATGCCTCTGTAATTATTTGTATCTAAAGCGTCACCTTTACCTTTGTAGCAGTTGACTATGATGCTGCTACACCAGTCATTGGGTATGACTCCTTCGTGTATCACCTGGTTTGTAATACGGGTGACTAGGCTATAACCAACACTGCCAGATATTTTGAGCATCTCTGCAGTGATTCCTGATGAGCCGGGGGCTTTCCCGGTCTTCATACTCTTACACACACACATATGTTTATGGACATACATACAGAAGAAAAGTTTAGGTCATTGGTAACCTAAACTAATAAGTATGCAGTATGAGTGCTCCAATTGATAAGCTACTAGGATCCAAGTTCACAATGGGTGCTCGAGCTATGGTAGTCACTGTCCAGTAAGGAGAGACCCAGTGATCCACAGCCTAATTTAATGGTATCACATATATATGATGTACGTATGTATACATGTATATTTAAATTATCTTCAAAACCCAAACAGTCCAAATTAAAAAACAAAATATTCAGTTCGATGGTTATACTATTACCTGGTGTTTTAAAATTTCAGGGTTAAGATTCCTGCTTCAGGAAATCTATGGAGAAATTATTGATGGCTAACTTCTGACAGAAGGGGAAGGCATACTAAGTGGATCAAGGTTCAGTTCACCAGAGCAAGTGTCTTCTAACACTGCCCAAAGTTAGCCAAAGGGTTGTGAGTGGATTTGATAGATGGAAATTGGAAAGAAGTATGACATAAATAAATATATATATATAGTGAGGGTATGAGAGATATTGGTATCTAGAAGATTCAAAGAGTGTCGGGTAATGCTAAGTAAATGCTACGGACAGACCGTAGTTAAACTCTTGGTTCAATAGTGATACGAGTGAGGAGTCTAATGTGGGTCTTGTACTAGCATGCATATATATATATATATATATATATATA
>NC_068984.1:31169816-31181506 GCF_001194135.2 Octopus bimaculoides
ATATATATATATATATATATATATATAAATTAAATATAGAGATATTTTATTGACAATCATGTAATTTATTTATATTACAATATTACATTAAATACCATGAATATAATATATAACATAAACTAACATAATATTATATAAATAATTATAAAGACCATAAAAGGCCAACAAATTGTTTTGACATATATATATATATATTTTTTTCTGATATACATAATCACAGTTCCATTATATATATAGTCACTTCAGGGTATTTGGTTCAGAATGTATGTTATTATGTATGTATCAATGTATATATGTGAATATGGATATATATATATATATCACTTAATAAGGATGGAGAGCAATATCCTCCCATTACAGTAGCCATCACAATGTAGTTCTTTCCAATGATTATGAAACTTGAAAAAATCTTGGTGTTGAAACTGATGTGAAAATCAAGGGAATTATCCTGGTACCAGAAGTCTGGTGTAAATGTTTGCAACATTGTAGACTCAAGTACATGCACCCAAATGATAGCTGGATCATTAAATCATGTGTCAAGTCTACTATTAAGTTACCCACAGCATTATTTGATTTCAGAATGCATAAAAGTCAAAACAGTAATGCAAAGCATCCCATCCTATGGACTATTCATTTATCAAAGGAGGAGAGACAATGCAAGTAATATTTCATCTGTCTTTACGTTCTGAGTTCAAATTCCGCCAAGGTCAACTATGCCTTTCATCTTTTCGGGGTTGTTAAATTAAATACCAGTTGTGTACTGGGATCGATCTAATCGACTGGCCTCCTCCTCAAAAATGTTGGGCCTTGTGCCTAGAGTAGAAAAGAATGCAAGTAATCTTTTATTCTCTATAAGATTGGGGATGGATGCTTTGATGTTATGTAATTTTATTGATGTAGGCAGTAAGGGAGCCTCCTGTGATTGCATCGCTAGTAAGGAATGAATGTGGGTGTAGCATTACAAAGTAGGGACTCGAGAAATAAAGAAGGAAGGAAGACAGGAGAAACTTGTGGACCAGAGTGTACATTGTCTGGAATTTACTATTCTCAAAAAGCTGATGTTACTTTTACTAGAAGAGACAAAGTTAAAAAAAACACAGTGCCTCTATGAGTTAATGGTATAAAGCAAATGGATCCTTCCCAGTAACCAAATGGTCTATTGAAGCTAGCATAGGATGTACTTCTGTGTAGCAGCAGCATTATTACACATAAGAACAGTTATTATCTCAAAGCAACTGTGCAGGTGCCATTCAAAAGCACCCAGCACATCCCATAAAGTAGATGGTGTTAGGAAGGGCATCGTTCTGTAGAAACCATGCCCAAACAGACAGCTGGAGCATCGGGAGTTCTCTGGCTGGTCGGCTACTGTCAAGCTGTCCAACTCATGCCAGCACGGAAAACAGATGCTAAATCACAGTGATGATGATGATGATGATGATGATGATAATTCTAGTTGTGACTGTATCAGACTAATTAATGTGAGTATAACTATATTATGTGATGTATCCTGTCCTTATAGATGTAGATATCTTCTGCTGATGAACAAAACTACCCTGTGTGCCATTTGTTGTGCCTGAGTTACACAGATACACCGTTATTGCTCTTGGTGATGTAAATACAGTGAACAAGTGATTGCATTCATTGAATTTACAACCAATGATGTTATCATTTACCGAAAGGGAATATAAAATTTGAAAAATATATAGTCAATAAATAACCAGTGATGATGCTGGATAATCTGATTCTGTAGCTGCTGTTGTTGCCCAAGTTGATCGTCATGATTGTATGAGATCAAAACAAAATGCAGGTGGATGCCATCGATGAGGATGGTGTTGGTGTTAGTGTGAGTGATGATGATGTCTTTAGTGTTGGTGCTGTTGGTGAGGGAAGAAGGAAGAGGTGGTGGTGTTTGTGGTGGTGATGGTGGCGTGGTGACAGTGAAGATGATGCTACTAGTGAGAAGGAATATAGGACGATGGCATCAATGATGATGGTAGTGGTTGTGATAATGTTCATTTGGATAATAGCAGTGGTAATGAGAGCTTTGAAGATGGTTCTGTTGGTGAGGGGCTATGATGGTAGTAGTGGTGCTTACTGTGATAATGATGGTGGTAACGATAACTCTGAAAACAGCAATGTTAGTCAGGGGAGAAAGAGGAGGAGTAAGAAGAGGTGGGGTGGAGGTGGTGATAGCAATAGTAATAAATATGGTAATAACTTTCGCAGGTCTGTAGAGGAAAAGGGAGTTAAGCAATAAATGCGGGAATACATGAATACAGAAAGACTTGTTGATGATGATGGTAACGATGAGGATGATAATGATTGTCATGATACTTATCAGTTACAATGATGATGATTATCTCCCATTATCAACCTCTTCATTTTCACCAGCACCACTATCTTCCTCTCCATCGTCATCATCATCATCGTCCTTACCAATTTTATCCATCCTGTGATCACTATCAACATCATCATTATCATCAGTTTGAATATAATAATGATTGTGGATGATAACAATGCCCTGCAACGATACCGAAAATAACAATAGTAGTGCAACTGTAATGATAATGACAATGATAGCAAGAGTGAGGAGACCAACACCAAAGATGATGAAAGATTTTGCTGGAAGACATTTTATTGATGAAGAAACAGTTTGTTAATCTGAAATTAGTGAAAACTTGATTCTTGATCAAACCGATTAGCATACAACTTTCATCAAATTAATTTCAATTAATTTGATATTGTAAATAAAATAACAAGTGAAGAGGCAGAAACAGTAGAGCAACATAACTAAATTCATCATAATTTATATTTACTTTTAGACATGTGCAATTTGAATTTCGATAATACCAAGCAATATTTTACTTTTTGACCCATGATGGGATGGAAAACAATAATCATCATCATCATCATCATCATCATCATCATCGTCATCGTTTAGTGTCTGCTTTCCATGCTAGCATGGGTTGGACGATTTAACTGAGGACTGGTGAACCGGATGGCTGCACCAGGCTCCAATCTGATCTGGCAGAGTTTCTATGGCTGGATGCCCTTCCTAACACCAGCCTTTCCGAGAGTGTGGTGGGTGCTCTTATGTACCACCAGCACGAGGGCCAGTCACGTGGTACTGGCAACTGCCAAGCTCAAAATGGTGTTTTTTACGTGCCATCTGCACAGGAGCCAGTCCAGCGGGACTGGCTACGACCTCGCTCAAATGATTTTCTAACGTACCACCGGCACAAGTGCCAATACTAAAGGAAAATTGATCCAATTGGGGTGCATACCTAGTTTTCCAATAATGTAAGACTTGAGTGTGGATTTGGTAGATGAAACTGAAAAAACTCACTACATGCATGTGTGTGTGTGTGTGTTTTTGAGATGTTGTCATGACATCATCTTGTCATGACATCATCTTGTCATGACATCATCCCGGAAACAAACATTATTGTCATACAAGCAATGTCATTCATTTTTTTTTTGTTTGCCATTTTACATAGAAACATCTTCAGACATTGTGCAGTTTTAATTTGAAGGATTAAGAATAAAAATATCCTGCTTGGAAATAGATTTGGGTTGGCAACAGGAAGTGCATCCAACCATAGAAAATCTTCCACAATAATTTTTTTGTGGTTCACAAAAGTATGAAAAGGTGGACATTAAAAGAACGATAATGATGTTGATGGAGATGATGGTCTATATGTTATGCTAATAACTATCCCTCCCATTTGGTACTAAAACTAAAGAAGCCAAATGACAGAAAAAGGAAACTTTTTGTTAACAATTCAGGGAAAAGACAGCTCAGAATCAAGAATAGAGGGAAAAGTTATCAGTGACTTATGCTCCATAGGGAACGAAGGGCTTAAGTAAGTACTGTTGTGCAAGATATGACCTCCAAGTAAGCTGAGACTGTGATAGGGTTTCATTCTGTGGTTTCAATCTGTGGGGTTCCCTTTCCTGAATCCAACCCTGGATACTGTATGAAAAGACATAGTGTACTTAAAATGTAGTGTACTTAAAAGTGTAGTGTACTTAAAATTATATTTCCATATTTTCAACAATATGATTTATCTCTTTTATGTGTGTTTCACCCCTTTATCTAACATTATATAAATGTAGAAACATTGTTATTCATCTTATCTGGCCACTGCTCTTAAGTTGAACACCAGGTCATATCAGATGCTATATTATGGAAACTTGCACATCCTAAAAGAAGAACAAGCTCATTCAACTGCCAGAATGTTATTGGCAGAGAAACTCAACATGAAATCAAAGAATTAACAAAGCTTAATGTAGCATTAGATTCCTGGTGCAGCATAGAGAAAGGTTACTCACTTTCAGCTGATTGAAGAAAAAGCAACATTGTCGGACAGCTGTGATAACTATGATAATTGTGATGAAGGTAAATATAGGATGGATACCATAATTAAGTGAGATTTCTTGGTTGTTATCTATGAATGAAAATGATTTGAAATTCTTAAAAATAAGTCTCTTTTATCTTCTTGAATATAATCATGAACTGGATTATATATAGGACGAAGCAAAAGCAAAAAGATAAATTAAAATTTCTTTGCTAAACACAGCTTCTCTTAGGAGAACTCCACTACACAAAGATGTTTCTGGCCTTTTTAAGCATAATACAACCATTGCAGACAAAAACTGTGACAGTGTTTTGAATGGATCTGCCCCTTATCAATTAACCCATTTGCTTTTTTTTTATATATGTTTTGTATCAAGTTTAGTCTTGTAATTGCTTTTATTCTTTTTTTTTTGTCAATCCTTTTTTTTGATCTACTATGTTGTTGTTTTTTTGTTTTCAAATATAATTGATCTCAGTCATTGAGTACATATTTTGGGATGAGTAAGTACTAATGATTAGGAAGAGGATGAGAATGAAGATGACAACAGCAATAATAATGTTTGTTATAATGATAGTATGATGAAAATGATGGTGTTGATAATAACAACAACAACGCTGATGATGATGATGATGATGATGATGATGATAGTTGCTGTTATTAGACCATTAATAATATAAACATTACATAAAATTACTAAGCTATATGAAATGATAACGATGTTGATGATGACAATGGTGATAACTATGTTAAAGTTTCAGGTTATTATTGTATAAAGTGTTAATTTATTTCTATTTCATTTCATAAGTTTCTTATTTATTTACTTATTAACCAATTATTCATATCATACATTTAAAAAAAAAATCATTGCTATTATCAACCCTAAGTGAAGTCAGTTGGTGCATCAGACGGAAGTGGATACATAATGTGAACATTTGTTTATTTTATTTTATATTTATTTTTCATTCATTACTTTATTTCTTTCTTTACACATACTTCCCTTGCACTCACTGCTCTGATGATTGGATTTGTTCGTAGGGATGAAAACTGGGCCACTTTCTTTCAGTACTTCAGAATCTTCCCTTATAAAGATACAGCAATGAAGTGTTCACCTTAAACTTTTCCTAGGATTATTTCAAGGTAGTCGAATTTTGATAATGCTTATTTTGATGGGGAAAGATATATCTTGTAAAAGTATATATGTTACACAAATGGAGAGGTAATGCGATATCTTTTGGCTTTTCAAGCTTGCTGGCTCACTCTGACAAATAAATGAGTTGTTTCATGAACCTTGTATATTTGGTAGCCAAGAGGGATTTGGTAGCACGGATGGAGCTTCTAATCAGTTTCTACTCAGCACTTGAAGGGAGAACAGACATGATTATATAACTTGTTCTCTGGATTTGCTGTTCTTTATTTTGTCACACAAAATAACGAAGATAAGTATCCAGTGAATGAAATATCTTTTGCCATGGTAGAAAACTCTCATGATGATATATCTTCAGTGAGCAATACCTTCTCCTCTGATGTGACACTGATACGGAGAGTTCCAATAGCAGTAAGCAATAGTGTCATATTGACTTATCTGCTGAAGACAACCCTCATCTTCTTCCAAGGTTTCCATGCTCAGCAACACTAAGAATAAAGATTGATGGCAACATCGTTGCAATGGATCTCCTTGACTTCTTATCATGGGTGTTTCATGAAACTTTGATTGATTCAGTTTGCAGGTAAATAGACAGATTTGCTGGTCAAAATCCAGCTTGTAATTAGACACCTGCTGAATTATATTTTTATTTTTATTTTTTATTTTCCACTGAAAATGCTTTAAAGCCTAGTCAGTTTATCTGAAGGAAGAAGATATGCATTGGTCAAAGAATACTATTCTTCAGTTACTTTGTTTTTAGAAAAAATGATGTCACACAACGAGTATAGAAAAATGAAGCAGTATATTCATTCTCCCTCTCCATCCCAAACTAAATATCATATATGAAGTACTCTGTCATTTGCTAGCAAACATTCCACAGTCCATATACTTCAAAAGAAGGAATGTTAGTATTAATGAAAGCCTCATGTAGTATAAGGATAAGATTTGGTGTGTTTAATAGATTCCTCTCAAACATAGTAAATTTGGGGTAAAATATGTCATGTTTCATGAATCTGAATCAAGGTGTGCTTTGGAAGTTGTTATATATGTAGGAAAATAGACAAATAATAAATGCACCCTTTTAAAGCCTAGCCAGACGCATGGGTCTGGTTTCCTGGTTTCTATGGTGTATGTATTCTCCAGCTGGATGGGACGCCAGTCCATTGCAGCGTTACTCATTTTTGCCAGCTGAGTGGACTGGAGTAACGTGAAAAATAGTGTTTTACTCAAAAACACGTGTTACCCAGTTCAGGAATTGAAACCACAATCCTATGATCATTATGCTGACACCCTAACCACTAAGCCATGTGCCTCCACAGGAAAATAAACAAAGCTTGAGAAATTTTGTGACTTCCCAATATACTTTCCAGTAATTATGACACACGTTAAATCTTTGCTGCAACAAGTCTACTGTCTCAATAGTGATAATTTTATACTAGTCTACTGATATACTTATCCGGAATTATACTGATGTGTATGACAATATTAACCAAAGCAGAAAAGAAATGCCAGAACCACTGACAAAATAAAAGCTGAAAAGGGGTGAAAATTGTGGCTCTTAGAGAGAAAAAGTTTGGACCCTAAGATGGAAAGTTTTTAAAAAATGTCTACTGTTCACTCTTTTACTCCTTTAATGGTATCAACCAAAGGACTGTGGTCATACTGGAGCTCCATCTTAACTTAATTTCTATTAGTTTTGTCATCACTTTATGGCAGGAAGTTGGTCTATGATTGAATTTGTAGCAGCTGATCTTCACTGAGTCTATCCTTGAATATCATTAGGATATTCAGGGATAATGTTCTTTTAATATTTCACTAGAGGTTCCTTTTATACTTGTGAAAGACCAGAGGCTATTTACAACCACAACTCAACAACGAGAAGGGTTAGTAAGGTCAATCAGCATTTTGGTGATTACCCAATACCTAGAAAATGAGACAGAAAGTTCTATATGATCTATCATATGATGAAGTATGCACTATAGAATTCATGCATCCTTTATAAAATATCTCTGCCAGCTAATGATAATACCAAGAAAGACAAAGATGATCAGGACATTGGGAATGCAGCATCTGTTTGCATTATTGACCTAATTGATTGAGTAAACAATTACCAAGTACCATCCTCATAGTCCACATCCAAATGCTGGAAGACACTCAACATCCCTTCATCTTATTAGGTTTGCATCTGGGCATCTTGTGGTCATTCCCCTTACTGAGAAGAAATATCCAATGAGAAAAAGCCAAAGGTTCTGCAATAAAACAAGACAATGGCAGAAAAATTCATAAAGAATCATATATATGCTCAATTTGTAGTGTTCCCCAATGCTTAGCAGTATGTTTTCAAAATTACCATGTCATATAAATGTTTGTCTTTTTCTTGCAAATAGACTATGTTTGTCTTTTTGAATTTTTTTTTTACTCTTTTGCTGCTTTTTTGTAATTATATGTGTTTTAGAAATATATGAGATATCTGTCTAGTGTTTATCATATATTTATAAAGAATCATGAAACATTAAATAGAATGGTTACAGAAATAAACAAACCATTCATTTTAATTACAAAAATAAAAATTCTCCCAGCATGGAAAAGTAAATTTTCATTGGTGGTGCCCCAGCATGGCCACAGCATTAGGGCTGAAACTTATAAAAGAGAAAAAGAATAAAACACTTCCTGGGAAATAATTTGTCTAAGAAGGGGTTAAGGCTTGCATCTACATCCATAACCAACAACACTTATTACTATGGATTTCAGCATAAAATAAGCAAATAAAACACATAAGCAATGATGAAGATAATAATAATAATAATAATAATAATAATAATAATAATAATAATAATAATAATAATAATTTCTTTATTGGCCACTAGGGCCGAACACAAAATATAAACGATGATACACAGATGAGGGACAGCAAAAAGCAAACAGCAAACAAAACACAATTAACAAGGAAGTTATGCCAACAATGTACTTCCCCAATAGTGGGGAGTACCATTGAGAGGTGACCAAAGGAATCTCACACACTTTGGACCCCCTAATACCAAAGGCACCTCAGGTAGGCAGTCTTCTCCTCCTCATTCCATCCAGCCTACATGTGCCACATTCACCCACCTTTCAACAAACTTATTGGAAGGCAGCACCTCCCTTTCTAGCTTCATTTTCCTTTTCAGGTGGAACCTGAAAAAGTAAATGTGGCCTTGGCAGAAGAGGAAGGTACCTGTCTTCAACCCTTTCAATCTCGTCTACAACACAACCTCTTTCGCCATAGCCACCAGACAGAGGAAAACTGCCTGTCCTTCCCAGCCAAAGGAAGGAGGTGGAGCGATTTTCACGATGGACTCAGACAATAGCCAGATCCAACCTACACGTAAGTATAACTGTTTGACAAAGCTTCACAAGTCAGCAACGTGTGGACGCAGTACAAGAGCATGCAGAATGGTTTCATTGCTCTGCGTGCATCTCAGACAAGCCTGTGTGACTGCACACCCAAGCCTGTAGAGCTTATCACAACCTGGCAGAACCCCTTGGTAGCACTGCCAGGCCAAGGATTTCTGGAAGTTATCCATAGGCCCTGGCCCAAAAGTTTTCCAGAAGAGACCAGCCAGTTGATCCCTCCCAATGCTCAGAACCCTCCGAGAATGTTTTTACTCTTGCCCTCACTAATCCCCTATAGAAATCCAAGGTGGAATTTCCACCGACTGCGTTACCCGAATAGCCACGGGCTGTGAGCACTTGGAGATACTCTACGTATCAAGCGCCCTGTCTTGCTCTACCCTTGATCCAAGACTGTTGTCAAGGAGATGAGCTGCAGAAAAGTGCATCCAATAAACAGCGACCACACATGCTTACTGTTAAGGTATCGCTGGAGATGTCACAGCTACAGCACATGTCTGCACATCATCAGCCACAGTATGCCCAGTCCTCCACGTAACAGTCCTCCTCTGCCCAACCTTTCAGGGACAGCTTCCTCTCGGCCCATTTCTGGGTGAGACTAGCTACCCTGTCTGTCATCTAACCCCAGTTCTTGCACACTTGGAGGTTTGGAGTGAACCAGACCCCAAGTAACTTAACGGGCTCTTCTGTCCAGCACCCCACAATGCTGTCGGTCAGCAAGGACCTGCCTCTTCAGGTCCCAAGCTGCAGGCCCACTGATTTCTCCTGGTTCATTGTATTCCCTAAGATTTCTTGATTTCTGAGATGCCTGAAACTATCATGGTGACGTCGTCTGCATACACTGACACGAACTTTCCGCATTCTAGTTCATGCAGGATACTCCTCAAAACATCCAGCTTCCGCAGTAATGGCTCTAGTGCCAGTATTAGAGAAGGGGTAAGAGTGGGCATCCTTGACAGACCAAACATGTGATGCTAGACGATTTCGACAGATGGCCAGTTACTTTGACCATTGAACAGATGTCGCTGTACATTGCAGCGATCCAGCCTCTGAAAACAGGACCGAAACCAGCTGCCTTAAGGACAGGCTCTAAATATTGATGGTCGAACCTAACAAAAGCTTTCGATTGATCCAAATTCATCAGGGCCCTACCCATACCAGGTTCTTTACCAACCCTTTCTATGATGTATCTCGTGAGGAGGATGTTGTGGGTAGTTCTGTTGGGATTAGTGCAAGTCTGTGCATCACCCACCAGTCTATCAACGAAAAGCGCCAACCTCTTTGCTAACACCACGACGACGATGACGACGTCGACGACGATGATGATAGTTTCAAGTGTTGGTACTAGGCTAGCAAATTAAGTTGGGTGGGGTGGGTTTGTTTTTAGTTATGTCAACCAAAGTACTGACCAGTACATTATTATATTGGCCCAGTAAAGATGAAAGGCAAAGCTGACATTAGGTGTATTAGAACTCAGAACATGGATTTCAGATCAAAACTAGAAATCTTTTAAATAATTTCCTTTCAAACATTCATAATCATTAATTTAATTGACAAGATTACAGTTGTAATATAAATTTTATGACTATGATTTTCAAAAAAAATAAATAAATAATCAAAGGAAATAATTGTTATTTAAAAAGACTCCATCAAACACGTAACCAAATGTATTACCAAATATAAATGGTAAGAAGTTAACCCAATACAGAAAAATGCATCACCAATATATTATGCATAAAATTAAAGCGCATATATTTATGTTTCATTAAAAAAATATGATGATTATCCAATGCTTTACCACTTGTCTTTCTTTTGTTTATCATTATTTACTAATGTACACAAGCAGTAGAATATAACAATTTCATTATTATGTTTATGTTTTTCCGTTTTTGCTTGTAATATTTCAAAATTTGATATATCTTTGATTTTATTCTTACTTCCAGCATTTTTCTGTATTATTTTTCCTGCATGAATGACACAAAATGTCAAAGAAAACCAAAGATTAATAGCACAGAACTTTATACGTCTATCCTTTCAATTTGAAGTATGATTAATTCATGATATAAAATCATATTTATATGCTTAAAACATATTTAAATTTGCTATATTTGGCTCTTCTGAGGATTTCTACAAAGTTTTATCCTTCAATTTACTTTCATTAAAAACAAAAATTTGCTTTTCAAAGAATTCTTCAAAAAGTGGTTTTTGAAAATGAACTTAGTAGGCTGATGTCCATATTTGTAGTAGTGTCCTACTTATCCTAGAGGTGAAGAATTTTTTGTAACAAAGCATATTAACATGTCTAAACATAAAATATATAAGTATATATCAACAAACTGTACCTATCCATGTGATAGATGTAATAACATAGTCATTGACAGGAATAGATCAAAGAGATAATATCTCTCATACTAGATTAGATTATTGCATTAATAGTTTTTGATCATCCTCAATATCATTGTTTTTTTGTGGTGAGAATGGATGAGGATAGCTGCCTGAAAAAGCTGGTATGGACATGTGGTGAGAATGGATGAGGATAGCTGCCTGAAAAAGTGCCACACCCTAACAGTTGAGGGAACCCAAGGAAGAGGTAGGCCCAGGAAGACCTGGGCTGAGGTAGTGAGGCAAGACCTTCGTACATTGGGCCTCACCGAGGTGATGACTACTGACCGAGACCTTTGGAAGTGTGCTGTGCGTGAGAAGACCGGGCAAGCCAAGTAAGATCGTTGCCAGTGCCCCTGGACTGGCTCTTGTGCGGGTGGCACATGAGATGCACCATTTTGAGCGTGGCCGTTGCC
>NC_068984.1:31181516-31184974 GCF_001194135.2 Octopus bimaculoides
TGCCAGTGCCCCTGGACTGGCTTGTGCGGGTGGCACATAAAAGACACCATTTCGAGCGTGGCCGTTGCCAGTATCGCCTGACTGGCCTTCGTGCAGGTGACACGTAAAAGCACCTACTACACTCTCTGAGTGGTTGGCATTAGGAAGGGCATCCAGCTGTAGAAACTCTGCCAAATTTAGATTGGAGCCTGGTGTTGCCATCCGGTTTCACCAGTCCTCAGTCAAATCGTCCAACCCATGCTAGCATGGAAAGCGGACGTTAAACGATGATGATGATGATGATGATGATTCCCATCATTGTCATTGTCATCACCATTATCGTCATCGCTAAAATTGTCACAGCCATTATTTTTGTTGTCCTTGTCATCAGTGTCATCATCATCATTATTTTAATTTCACTTTTCAATGCTGCTGAAGGTTGAATAGGGTTTACAGTGTCTCGAAATTTACCATCATCTTTCATCATCTTTTACACTTAGCAACAGAGAAAACTACCATTCTCTATCTTTTTTATACCATTTTTGTAAGAGAAGTATCATAGTTTTTCACTTGAAACCATTTCTATTCCCAATCACTTTCTAGTATGAATCAGTTGCATCCTATCACCACTATCACTAGAAGGCCTTCACTAGGAATAAAGTAGATGCTCAACCTTGTATCATGGTTTTCTTAAGATATACTGTTCTCCTAGGTTGTCTTCCCTGCAGCTAACCTATTCCATGTACCATCTGTTCATTTCTTCCTCTTTTCTTTTTATGATATATTATTGACAGCTGGATGGTCTTATGAGGACTTTTGCTTTAAGCATGTCTGCAGAAGTATTAAAGTGATACCTTTATTCTGCAACAAGTTTTATTAAGATACCTTGTCCTTGTAGATGGGTTGCCTTCACTGTGATTTGCATTCATTTATTCATTTATTTCCAGAGCAATTTTGTTACAATTAGATTTCCTACTTACAAACAACCATTTTTAAACATGAACTGGGTGCATTTCACCATAACAAATTTTTAGGAGCACTACAGTTTAGTACTGAATGTGATGAGAAGTTATACCATTGACTCGCAGATAGAGTAAAACACAGCAATCAACATCCCGTTTCATGATAAGTATGTACAGACATTATGAATACAGAATAAAGTTAGACATAGGTAAGGAACTGGAAATATTTGGTTAATTAGCCAACAATGTAATGACTATAAAGACTTCAACAATAACAATACTTTATTTTTTAGTTGCAATATTATTATCAGTTGGAATATGCTTGATGCACTTATTGCTCACTGAATATGCTTGATGCACTTATCATTGCTTAGAGCTCTCGCTCCATAATTTATTTTTTGGGAACAAAAATAATTTCATCTACACTGTATAGGAGTCAATGAAGGACACAAAATGCTGAAAATGAGGAAAGAATTATTAACTTTTGGAATGAAATGTTATTATAGAAAGAAGGTTTGCATTGAAAAGAATACTGAATGAATGAGAGTGCTAAGAAAATAATTGTTGGGAATATTACAAACCATAAAATTCTGTGAATTGTAAAAAGATGGAAATTTCAAGACAGTAAAAATCAGCAAAGACAATAAAAACGCCACTGAATAAGGTATAAGAAGACCATGAAGCTGGTTAGTTGAGCATCATAAAAAAAAGGACTGACATGAAAATGGTAAAAAAATACAAAAACTCAAGATTTGCTTGATGACTGGAAATAAGAGAATAAGGAGGTTACAAGCCATACAGTACACCTAAGGCCAGGATTTTGATTAACTGGTGATGAATCAATCAACAGCAACTGGTTCAAAATATATAAATCTAATTGGGTTTCAAGCAGCAGTTTTGTGCATCTTCTGATAGAATCATTATCTTGCTATTGTTAAAGCCTCAGGCTAAACTATGACCAAGCATGCCTATAATCAACCACATTCTTATATGTGACTATCATTACTTTTGGAGATATGTAGATCTACTTTAGGTTATGCAACTATTCTATTCTTTAGATCTTAGCGTGTAGTTCAATGTGGAAGTGCAATGGCCCAGTGGTTTGGGCAGCGGAATCATGGTCATAGGATCACAGTTTCAATTCCCAGACCAGGAGCTGTGAGTATTCATTGAGTGAAAACACTTAAATCTCCACGAGGCTCCAGCAGGCAAAGTCGACCTTGACAGAATTTGAACTCAGGACATAAAGGCAGATGGAATACCACTAAGCATTTTACCCGGCATGCTAACGCTTCTGCCAGCTTGCCACCTTGATATGATGGACATTGCTTGCATGATGGTGATATTCATTTACAACTGTTAAATGAAGCCAAGGAAATAGTCACACACACACACACACACACAGATATATATACAATAATCCTTTGCCATATCGTGATTCACCTATTGCAGTTTATTATTTAAGCTTACGTTGAGTTCTCCATGGTACTGTTTTGCATTTGTGATAAAATAAATATACACTTTTACTCTTTTACTTGTTTCAGTCATTTGACTGTGGCCATGCTGCAGCACCGCCTTTAGTCGAGCACATCGACCCCAGGACGTATTCTTTGTAACCCTAGTACTTATTCTATCGGTCTCTTTGGCCAAACCGCTAAGATACAGGGACGTAAACACACCAGCATCAGTTGTCAAGTGATGTTAGGGGGACAAACACAGACACACACACATACATGCATATACATATATACGGTGGGCTTCTTTTCAGTTTCCATCTACCAAATCCACTCACAAGGCTTTGGTTGGCCCGAGGCTATAGTAGAAGGCACTTGCCCAAGGTGCCACATAGTGGGACTGAACCCGGAACCATGTGGTTCATAAGCAAGCTACTTACCATAACCACACAGCCACTCCTACACCTAAATATATAAATTATAAAAATAATAAAAAAAATATGCAGCACAGTACTGTTTCTATTTCATGAATTTTCATCTATTGTGGGGAGTTTTGGAACGTAACATAACACCCACGATAGTTGAAGGATTACTGTATATACACACACATGAACATATATAGGACAAGTTTCTTTCAATTTCCATGTACTAAATCAATTCACCTCACAAGACTTTGTTCAGCCTGAAGCTATTGTCAAAAACACAGGATCATGGTACAGTGAAATGGAACTGAACTGAAAACCATGTGGTTTGGAATCAAACTTCTTATCATACAGTCACACCTGCATGAAATAAATGTAATTATGCCATAAGGTAGCAAAGCAGAAATATACACTCAACAACAGTAAAAATACATTGGAAAAGAAGAGTACTGCATCATTAAACAGTCACTGTTGAGGTGTTGTATACTTGTTCCTTTGTATAGTAATTTCCTGAATTGCAGACTTGTTCAACCTGTGTCAACATAGACAAATGAATATTAAGATGATGATTACAATTATTAATTAGTTTAGCAGTCCAAACACACACACACACACACACACACACACACACACACACACAC
>NC_068984.1:31184984-31190356 GCF_001194135.2 Octopus bimaculoides
CACACACACACACCCACACACACACACACACACACACACATGCACACACATATATACATACATACATGCATACATATATATATATACATACAATGAGTACAGTGAAGACTTCCGGATAGAGGTAGGGGTCTACCAAGGTTCAGTCCTCAGCCCCCTCCTATTTATCATTGTGCTCCAGGCAATAACAGAGGAATTCAAGATAGGATGCCACTGGGAGTTCCTCTATGATGATGACCTTGCTCTAATTACTGAGTCACTATCAGAGGAGAAGTTTCAGGTGTGGAAGCAAGGATTAGAATCGAAGGACCTTAGAGTCAACCAAGCTAAAACCAAAGTCCTAATAAGTAGGAAGGCAGACAAACCACAAATCCCTTCTGGTAGATGGTCTTGCTCAATCTGTAGAAAAGGCATAGGTAGAAACTCTGTAAGATGTACCCAGTATAAGCAATGGACACATAAGAGGTGCAGCAATATCAAAGCAGGCTAACTGGGAAGATAGTTTTTGTATGTGGAAGATGCTCAGGAGCAATAAACACTGAAAATGTGCAGAGAACAACTTCTGCCATGTTCCAGGGAGAAAAACTAGAAGTAGTTGATTGCTTCTGTTACCTATGTGACCAGGTTAGTAGCGGGGGGGTGGTTGCTCTGAAAGTGTAGCTGCTAGAATAAGAATAGCCTGGGCAAATTTCTGAGAGCTCCTACCTCTGCTGGTGACAAAGGGCTTCTCGCTCAAAGTAAAAGGTAGACTGTATGATGCATGTGCGCAAACAGCTATGCTACATGGCAGTGAAACATGGGCCGTGACTGTTGAGGACATACGTAAGCTTGCAAGGAACGAAGCCAGTATGCTCTGCTGGATATGTAATGTCAGTGTGCATACTCGACAGATTGTAAGTGCCTTGAGAGAAAAGTTGAACCTAAGAAGCATCAGATGAGGTGTACAAGAGAGACGACTGCACTGGTATAGTCATGTGGTAAGAATGGATGAGGATAGTTGTGTGAAAAGTGTCACACCTTAGTGGTTGAGGGAACCTGTGGAAGAGGTAGACCCAGGAAGACCTGGGATGAGGTGGTGAAGCAAGACCTTCAAATATTGGGCCTCACCGAGGCAATGACTAGTGACCGAGACCTTTGGAAATATGCTGTGCTTGCGAAGACCCGGCAAGCCAAGTGAGACATTATTAACCCATGGCCTATGCCACTTATGTGTACCTTTCATTCATTGGACACTAAACGCTGCTTGTGAAGACCTGTTGAGGCAAGTGAAATCGAAATCAAATTCGATGACAGCGTCGCATGACTGGCATCCGTGCTAGTGGTGCACTAAGAACACCATCCGAGTGTGATTGTTGCCAGGGTCACTGACTGGCTCCCATACCTGTGGCATGTAAAAGCACCCACTATACTCTGGAGTGGTTGGTGTTAGGAAGGGCATCCAGCTGTAGAAAACCCTGCCAGATCAGACTGGAGCCTGGTGCAGCCATCTGGCTCGCCACTTCTCAGTCAAACCGTCCAATCCATGCCAGCATGGAAAGCAGACGTTAAACGATGATGATGATGATGATGATTACAGAAGACTTGATGAAGGAGATAGCAGATAACAAATTTGGATGTATATAGACAATATCATATATCATAAAATTTCTCTCATTTTGTGTAAGTATATCCGAATTTATTATCTGCTATCTCTTTTATTAAGTTTTCTGTAATAATAATAACTATTGTTGTATGCTTCTTGGACTGAAGTGATATATAATTAATTTAAATTAATCAAATTAATTTTAATTATTCTACCATGTTATTTGCATGTTAATATCGCTGTTTGAAACGATCGGATGCATGTACTAAAATTCTTTCAAATTTTAACTTCTTCTCTTCTCCAGTTTTAACATATTTGTTGAGTTTCTATGGGATACTTTTCCATTAATTCTCATAACACACCATATACATGTAATAATTTCATATTTTCATACAAATCTTACACCAGTTATCTACCAGCTAAATATGAAGAATCTTTGCTAGAAATTGCCCTTTGGATCCTTCCAAAGTAAAGGATGAAATATAATTCAACTTTTTCACACACACACACACATATATATTTGTGTATAAGGCTACCATTGGTTTTATGTAAAATAAAATATCTTTATATCTTAAAATTTTTTGAAGCTGATCACATGAAGAAATTGGTGTTTATCTCCAATAATAAATAAAATATTATGTCATTCAATCTATTCCATATTGTCCAGTTACTAAAATTAGTCTGTTATTACCTATCAAATAACATTTCTCTCATTTTGTGTAAGCAGTAACATGGTTCCATTGCCAAATAGGTCAAATCAATGAGAGCTGTCAGAAGAGCCTTGAAAGCAGTTCCTCAATCGGCTAGAAATAGCAATTAGATTTACCTCAATTCAAACTTAGTGAGCTTAAGAAAAGAAGGGTTATATTGAATAATTTTTAAAGAAAAAACGGGTTCACAGTCAAAACCAGACTTAGAGATAAGCAACAAAAACATTTGAAGTATGAATCCTGTATAACCAATCAATGTAATATAAAAGTATTTGCTTTAAATAAACAAAGGACAACTGCTGCTGCTGTTGCAACTACTACTACTACTACTACTACCACCACCACCACCACTACCATCACTGTTAGAGGGAGATTGACTCTTTTGTTAAAACATCAATTCAATTCTGTATATTGAATAAAATATATATTAAATTGAATAAATTAATTCCTACTGATTCACTGTATTTAACTAAGCAAAGACGTTTCTCTGAATATTTAATTTACATTGTTTATCATTTTTCTCAAACATTAACAAGTTGTTAGATTGCATATTGAATTTATAAATGCAATTTTAGCTAAGTTGACACTTGTTTCAGAAATCTGTGAAATATATAGTCCCGATACAAAACAGCAATGAATAAATAAATAAATACAAAACATTTATAGATAAATGTTTAAAAATACAAATATTATATCTAAAATGAATATATAAACACTTTTAAAAATAGTATCACATAAATGAATGAATAAATAAATAAATAGATAAATAAATAAGTAAATGAATAAATGGTATCTGGAAGGAATCAAATTATGGAGAATATCAGTATTGTTTTATTTCATTTCCAGCTCAGAAAATTTCACTTATAAATTATGAAGCAAAAATAATTCTATTTTCTGCAAATGTTTTATTCAATTCTGTTTTCTAACAAGCATTCAGTAAAATTTTAAGCAAAATGAGAAATGATCTTAAGAACTGGAATGAAATTAATTTAATCTTTAATTAAAACTGATAACGTAAAACTTGAAACCTGATTTTTATTTTAGTCTCTCTTCAGTAATTAAATTCAGTTAAATAGAATTATCAATATGCTTCTTGGATTAGCTTACAAAGGGAAAGCCCTCAAGGCTATGATAAAAGAGAATGTATATCAATAAAATGAGTCTTTTAACTGCAAGTGTCAAGCTGTGAATTCAATTGTTTTTCTTGAGGTCGAAGTAGAATATGGGAAGTTGATAATTAAGTTTTTTCCATTTTTGTATGTGTGTGGTAAATGAGCATACATGTATCTAATAAAGGAATAAAGGAAGAAAAATAGATTGAAATATGAATATGCAATATTGGAAGATGTAGTTGCCATTTTGATTGTAATTATCATTACCAATAACAACCAAATATGCAATGGAGATTGTTACATTTCTTTTAAGTATTTTAAAATTAAACAAAATTTTATGGTGCAAAAATTGAAATCAACTTGTAAAATTGGTAGCAACTTTCATTGGACCCAAACAAATATGAAATAATAAAGAAATGACCAAGGAAGCCATTCAGACGCTTGGCTGGAAAGTGCTGCCATGCCCACCGTACTCTCCTGATTTGGCACCAACGGATTTCCACCTATTTTGATCTCTTTCAAATACTGTGCACAGAGTTTCATTCAATACTAATGCAGAATTGAGAGCTTGGTTGGATCAATTTTTCGAGTCGAAATCAGGTGATTTCTACCAATGAGGTATTGAAAATCTTGTTGAACATTGGGAAGAAGTTTTTAAGCAACAAGGGGGAATACATTATTGATTAATTAGTTGTTATCTTTTATTAAACATTTTAAAACATTTTAATTTAAAAAAAAAAAAAACGGCAGTAACTTAGTTGCCAACCCAATATATATACACTGACAGGGGAGATAACCACGTTGCAACTTTGGCAAATATCTTCTACTATAGTTTTGGGCCAACCAAAGCCTGTGAGTGGATTTGGTAGACGGTAACTGAAAGAAGCCTATCATATATTTAGATGTATATATTTGTGCATGTGTGTGTGTGTGTGTGTTTCCTTCACTAATGCTTATCAACTAGTGTTAGTTTCTTTGTATCTCCCTAAACTAACAGTTCAGAATATGTATAAGCCTTAAAAGATTAACAATTCATTCTACTACAACCCTTCAAGGCAGTGCCCCAGTATGGCCAAAATACAATGACTATAGCAAGCAACAGATAAAAGACAGTAGTTGTATAACTGACACATAAATATATGAAGTATTTAGTGAAAGTATTGAAATCCATGAAGCCAAACTTTTGACTGGTCTCTTCTAGAAATCTAAAAAGACAAAACAAAACAAAAGAATTTAGTTCCATCTTGTAATCAACTCACCAGCATCATTTTCTAATTTTTCTCTTCAAGAATTAAGTGGACATTATCAAGCTGGAATATATTTCTGCTATATCAATTTTTAAATAGCAAAAGTCATTATCAGAAACTAACTCTAGTTAAGACTTTATCCAAATTGGTTCTGCACTGATTAGATTCCTCATATCATTCTTGAATGATGAGGATAAGTATCGTGCTTAAAGATAATCAACAACAATTTTGTTGCACACATAATTTCATTTACTGTTCTTAACTCCGTACAACTTATAGTTACTAATATACATACATTTGCATGTATGTATATGTGTTGGGAAGCAGGGTGAATGGCTGGTTGTGTGCATGTGCGCATATTTATATATGTATGTATATCATCATCATCGTCATCATTGTTTAACGTCCGCCTTCCATGCTAGCATGGGTTGGACGATCTGACTGAGGACTGGTGAAACCGGATGGCAACACCAGGCTCCAATCTAATTTGGCAGAGTTTCTACAGCTGGATGCCCTTCCTAACACCAACCACTCAGAGAGTGTAGTGGGTGCTTTTACGTGTCACCCGCACGAAAACGGCCACGCTCGAAATGGTGTCTTTTATGTGCCACCCGCACAAGCCAGTCCAGGGGCACTGGCAACGATCTCACTCAAAAATCCTACGGGAGCCAGTCAGGCGGTACTGGCAACGGCCACGCTCTCTCTCTCTCTCTCTCTCTCTCTC
>NC_068984.1:31190588-31195465 GCF_001194135.2 Octopus bimaculoides
TATATATATATATATATATATATATATATATATATATGGATCGATGGACAGACAGATAGGTCCCATTTTGGGTAGAGGGTGTGTATAGATGTAAGAAAAGTGATTTAGACAGCAATTATCATTACCATCACATCGTTTAGCATGCATGTTCTATGCTAGCATGGTCTATATGGATTGTTACCCTTCCTAAAACTGACAACTTTACAGCATGCACTGGGTGTGTTACTTTACTTTTCCTGCCACCAGCATTAATAAGGTTGCAAGGCTTTATACAAGAAGATAAGATAAGGGATTGATGTATGAGAGAACAGATCAGAACAGAACAGGTTTCTTGCTGTAGAGGAGCTACTTGGCATTCACAGTTTAGAAGGAAGGAGCGACTGGCATGGAGTTGGGAAGAGTTAAAAACTATGATAAGATGAGTTGGTGGGCTTTCATGGTACAAGGTGAGTAAAAGTGAGTGGAGACAGAAGAACTGGTGGATGGAGTTTTCAAGATTGTATGGAAGAATGAGAGATGGGGAATGGTTGAAGAGATGAATATAATGAAGGATATATGTTCGGTAGTAGATATAATGAAAGGTGGATAAGGAGTGGAGGTGACTATTGATGCATGGGAGCTAAGAGCAGCAGAATAATAATGATGATACAGTAGACAGAGAAAGGATGAGAGAGAGAGAGAGAGAAAGAGAAATGATACATGGTTGGGTATGTTGCAAGAGGGTGGGGAGACAAAATAACAAGTTTAGTGCATGGAAAGAGTGATAAGTCTAGCAGTGAAGAAGAGATAATTTGATCTCACAGATGGGTGATCAATGTAAAATGTTTGTGGAGAGGACTGTTCAAGGATGACTGGTAGATGCTAGGTGAAATGATTCTAAGCAATGAGAAGGATTATTAAAGTAAAGCTGCATTTAAAAAATTGGTGGGTTGTGGTGGTGCCTTGTGGAGGAAATTTGGTGAAGGACCCAGTTGTGAATATACATACCCACATTCATTTCTCCCTGAACTTAATTTTGCTGAGATAAGTGAGTATTCTTTACAACAGCATCTCACCTGTCATCCTAGTTTTTGTCATGTCATCTGTAAAGTTCAGATTTCTGAGATCAGTTGTCACCATTTTGTCCCATATCTTCCTAAATATCCCTCTTCCACAACCTTACATTAAGCAATCAGTTGTTCTTTAAACATTGTCATCATCCATATTCATCATATTTCTACAGGGTGTCCACAAGGTCTGGGTACATGGAGTAAATAAAATCATAACATAAACAATTACATATAAGAAATAATAATTTCTTAAAGTATGTGTTAATCCCCAAGTACCCAGACTTTGTGGTCACCCTGTATACTGATAGAGCCTTCTTTCTTGCATCACACATGCATACACACGCATGCATGCACACGCACACACACATCACCATTATCATTCTCACCTTCATGGGTCATATGGAGTATACTGAGGCAGATTTTCTACTGCCAGAGACCCTTCCTTTTGCCAACCCATGCTTGTTTCCAAGCAAAGTACTATTTCTAGTATTTTCCCTCCAGCCAGATATCTTTTCACATAATAGTGAAAATGAATGACATTCATTTATAACAATCACATGAAGTCAACACTCCCTCACACACACATACACATAAAGGGCTTCTTTCAGTTTCTATCTATCAAACTCACAGAGTTTTAGCTGGCCCAGTGTTATGGTAGAAGACACTTGCCTAAGGTGTTACACAGCAGGAATGAACCTGGAACGATGTGGCTGGAAAACAAACTGCATAACAACACAGCCATACTTGCACCTGACAGAGAATTTTCTACCTTCTGAGACAGTGTGGATGATAAACATTTGCATTTAAATATACATATGTGAGCAATGTTTAACATTGTTGTATGTATGTATAAATGTATGAGAACACAATTGCAGTGCTTCCACATATATATTTATGTAACAAAATAACAAATAAAAAGGTCTGATGCATAAAAAATCAGAGCGAAAATAAAAGTATATTATAAAACATATTACTAGAACAATGCTAAACAGAAGATTTAATGACTTTATATGTCTTATTTCATTCATAAAATCCGCCATGTTCTTTCAAAACAAAATATTTTTATCTATATAAAAATCCCTAGATTCTAAATAAACAAATACTGATTGGAGTTTTATTCTTTTTGTCTGTCTTAATCTTACTATCATTATCAGAAATAAATCACAATTCTTACTAATTCAAAAGCTATTTGTGTGTGTGTATGTGTGTGTGTGTGTGTGTGCGTGCGTGTGTATGTGCATGCGTGCGTGCGTGTGTGTGTATGCATGTGTGTGCGCGTGTGTGTATATATATATATATATATAAATATATCAATGCATATATATTTATGATGCATAAATATATATATATATATAGCATGTGTGTGTATATCATCACCATCATCATCATCATCATCATCATCATTTTTACACCCACTTTTCATGCAAGCATAAGCTGGATAGGTAGACAAAATACAGCAGATAAGGAAACCATGTTTTACTTCAGTCTTGCAGGTTGGAAGATCATGTTTTGGCATATCCTTTATAGCTAGATGCCTTTCATAAAACCGATCACATTTCAAAGTGTACTGGGTGCTGCATTCTTTTGTGGCATCAGCAGTGTTAAGGTTACCTTATAACTTGTAAGACTAAAGAGAATTTTTATATCCTGCATTGTCATTATACAATTTATCGTTCTAACCATTTGCAGAATGTACCTGATGATTTTATGTGGTACCAGCACTGGTGTTATTGTCTTATTGCTCACAAAGTGAGAAAGAGACCTGAATCTAGGAGGAAGATATTCATTTTTATGAGAGTATGGTGGTCGGAAAAATAACAGAGAATAGTGTTGGGTTGAAGCAATGGAGGAGAAGGGGAAGGGTAGAGGGGAAGGGGAAGAGCAATGTCAGGATATAGTTTGAAGGAGAATTTCAATCAAATTGGTAATGATGGGGCAGATTGTGTAGGTGCAGACAGTTATGGCTATGTCTGTCCTCTTGTCATGCCTGTATGGGTTAGGTGTTGTGTGGGTTCAGTTTTTTTGGAATTACACAGATTTGTTGTTGAGAGATTATGGAAGGGTTGAAAGTGACAGAGGCTGTGTTAGGGAAGGGTATAATTGAAGGAAAAATGAAGAGTGGTATCAGGGTGGTTATGGTGGGTGTTTTAGAAAGTGATAGGAATGTGGAAGGTTTGAATAAGAATAGAAGTAGTGTTATCCTATATTATTATACATGGTAGGTAAAATAGTTCATGAAGAAAAGATAAGATGGAAGGAAATAAAAATGAATAATAATAGGGCATGGGAAAAGTAGAGTCAAAGGATTATTAAGAAAGAATCAGAGTGATAAGGATTTTGAGCAGATTGATTAGGAAGAAAGGCAATGATATTGTGTGTTATATACAGATGAGTAGAGTAGGGCATAGAGAAATGGTAAGATGATGAAGAGTCAGAACATATTCTCAACGAAACATGCCCAAGAAATCATTGTGACAGAAGAATCAAGGTAAAGTGAGTAATGTTTTCCACAACGTAATTCCTTTCAGCTTAGGCATCATGATTCAGGATCAGACAGAACATATAGGGGTAGCAGGACATAAGAAGCAAAAGGAATAGGGAGATACAACTCATGTTCTTCCTTTCAATTCTGGATGATATGATATGGATACTAAGAAAGAATAGAAGAGAAAAGCTTACAATAGAATAGATAGTGTGTTTAATATAAGGGTATAGGATAGGTAATAGTCAAGTGAGATGGAGATGTGTGTACTTTACAATAGGAAAACTGGTCTATACTCTATTACACTGTTTCAAAGTGTATTTTGTCAAGCTTTCATGGGATTTGGGGTCTTCTGAAGTGCCACATATTGCCAGTTAACACACTCTTTTGTCATCAATTTCATCAGTTGTAACATCTTGAGATAATTTTTCACCATTGCATCTCAAGTCTTCCACAATCTCTCTCTTCTACAGGTACCATTCACTTCAGGCACTCAGCACTTGCTTATGAAGCTATCATCTTTCATTGAAATCATGGTCCATGCCACAGTCTCCTCTTTTGCATCCTTCATCTGATTTCTTAATCTTTCTGTTCATTTATATTTTTATCTTCATGCACATTAGTACGGCACATCAACACTTCATTGCTTTCAACCCTGCGTAGATTCTCCACATTAAAAGCTCACATCTTGCTATTGTGCAGCATGTACTTCATACAAAAACCTCATAAAATTTGCTCTTGAACTTGAGGCAGAAGCTCTTAGCTTTTGGCAAGCACACAAGCTCCTGAATTTTCTTCAACCCATTTTTATTCTAGCTTTCAAATTTTGGGAGCAGCTTCACCCACTGCCAATTATGTAGTCAAGATAACAAAACCTATCAACTACTAGACAAACTTCTAAGCATTTGAGGAGCCTATTTTCCAAGTACTTTCAATACTTATTGTCCTAGTGTACCTGCTTTTATGAAACCTACATTTTTTATTTTAGTCCTACCTGCAATACAACTGCACTTCTGGCATTTTTATTGTTTACGGTGGGCATCCTTACAGAATTTATGCTAGTATCTTTACTGCAAACAGATCTTGTCTACTTGCCTTCTTAGTAAAACTTATGTTATTGCTAAATTTACTTTTTATAGATATATATGTGAGTGGATGGCGTTAGGAAGGGCATCCAGCTGTAGAAACTCTGCCAAATTTAGATTGGAGCCTGGTGTTGCCATCCGGTTTCACCAGTCCTCAGTCAAGTCGTCCAACCCATGCTAGCATGGAAAGTGGACGTTAAACGATGATGATGATGATGATGATGATGTATATATATATATACATATATATATATATATATA
>NC_068984.1:31195501-31198324 GCF_001194135.2 Octopus bimaculoides
ATAGAGAAAAGGATAAAGAGAACAATGGTAAAGTTAGAAATATATTTTATGGATAGAGTCTTACAGCTGTTTCAGGGAAGATCCAATGCATCCCTTCATCGGAGACAGAGATAGTAGAGGAATCGGTTATTATATCTATAAGCGGAGAGTTATAGTAGGAAGTGAGAGTGAGTGTGATGTGCTGAAAAAAGAAAGAAAGAACAGTACTTGGAGTGTAGCTTCATTCCAGTAGTAAGTATCCGTGTAAATAATCCTTGTGGGAATTTTCTGGAGATAGTTGCTGTAGCAAAGGCTGAAATAGCAGAGGTGGATATATGTCATATCATGTCCAAAGTATACTGCGTGTGTTTACTTGAAGGATGTCTCAAATCGGTATACAGCACTTACTCTGTATTACCTGTATCTTTGGGTTTGGTTAAATCATATATATATATATATATAAAGATATATATACACACACACGTACACACGACCACATCTTGTTTGTATGGTTTATAAATAATGACAATGTTTCTATAGCTGGATGCTCTTCCTAACATCATCCTCTTTACAGAATGTACTGGGTGCATTTTATTGCGGTTCTAGCTCTTATGATGCCATCTTGTATCCTGCCAAATACATTTTCTCTGTTTGCAGGGGGCAACATGCAACAAAAATAATCATTTGACTAGGAGAGTAGGTAATTGCAGATGATAAACAGAGGTGGAAAAGAGAAAGAAGGAAACATACAATGGGGGAGGAAGTGTGAGGGATGTGACAACATTTTTATCTTTCGTAATGAATATGATTGAATAAAGGTGTATGTTATATAAGAATTGTTTCCAAATGACTGCTAATTTGCTAGTGTTGTTTACAACTGATTTGTCAAAAGCTTTTCAAACATTTTAAATTCATTATATTCAGAAAAGGACTTCATTAAAATTTGATTCAAAAACCATAATAGATCTTGCTGAATTCAGGAGTGATTTTCTTTCAAAGCACTCCTTGATTCTGGAGGCAAATAAGATTTGGAGATCATATATTTGTCAACAATGTGTTTGTGCATATATAAACACACACTTATGTTTTCTAATTACAATCCTTACAACTGCAAACCAATTAATATTACACAAAATGAGCTTGTCATTCTTGGGTTGACTTTGTAAGTAACCTTCCATAACTACATCAATTGTTTATATCAAAATATAAAAAAGAAATGTTTCAGAAAAGAAGGGACACTTATAACTAGAAAAAAATTATGCAATTACAGTTCATTTTTGAATTATTGCCTCTTATTTGGCATTCTGTCATTGATTACTGAGTTTTTTCATTTCTTTTTGAAAGGGTCTGCTTCATGTCTTTCTATCTATCATGACAACATGATAAATATTCTGCTAACATAAAAGATTTACTTATGTATTTCTATTTGAGAGGAGACAGCATCAACAATGAAGTAATTTGAATTTGGCCAAAATATCGATTTTATAGTATGACAGTTTACATCTATTCATTTCTCATGTAGGGCTGATACCTGTGAAACAGAATAGATGATACCACTTAGTCTTGGAAGCTGATGCTAAAAGGTGGTACATTCCACAATTAATGACCTTGCTTGATGAAATATGTTTGTCCTTCATGGCAGATTCAGGAAATGTTGTGATAAATTAGGATGGTCTCCTACATGTCTTAAAAATCTTTGGCATCCAGATTTCAGAAATTTATATGGTTCAGTGTGCCCTAACTTGGTATGAAATCTCAAAACTGAGTTTTATATACTGCATGATATTTTGAAAACAAAGTATGTGGAAATTACTTTCAACTTCTTTTAACATGAGTCCAGTGTTTAAAGAATACGAAGGATATTTCTGAAGTAGAAATAACTGTGAATATTATTAAAGATGTCCACTTTAATATGGACGGTTAATTTTCTGGGGTAGGAACCTATTGAACTTCAGCCTTTTGGAAGCTTATCTTGAAGCATGCTAATTTAAATGCAATGAACCAGGAGCTTCTAGTATACTATACTACTGAAGCGCTGTTTTGTGATTACACGAATCATTAACATAATGAGATTTGTAGATGTTTGTAGAAGAAAAAAAAAAAATCAATTATGTCAACGTTAGCATGGTTTTAACTCATAACTCTTTATAATTCTTATCTAGAGAACAACTCATACATGAGATAATCTTGTCTGGTATTCTAATACAGAGACAGTCTTCTAATTCCAAGATCTTTTTTTTTTTTAAACTTGAATGTTATTTTGTTTGTCTCCTTGTAGTTGCAATACTGTGTTACTGAATGTATTTATCACCATGATTTGATTACTTATTGAAGTCTTTGAAATTTCAGAAGTTTCAAAGTTATCTAGTTTTGCTTAGTTTTCTGGGATTTCTTGTTTATTATTATTTTCATTATTTTTGTTATTTACATGTGTGAATGAGTGTATATATGTGTAAGTGTATTTGTGTGTATATTTATATATAAACATACGTATGTTTATAGATGTGTTTGTATATGCATTTATATGTACACACATATATATACACACACATATATATATATACATATATATACATACATATATATATATATATACATATGTATATATTTAATACACACACAAAGATACATACTTAAAATACATATACATATATATATATGTATGCATATGTGTATATGTATATATATATATATATGTGTGTGTGTGTGTATGTATATATGTATGCATATGCATATATATATATATATATGTATATATATATATATATATACATATATATATATACATGTATATATATATATATGTATATATATATATATGTATATATATATATATATATCTAT
>NC_068984.1:31198554-31222756 GCF_001194135.2 Octopus bimaculoides
TATATATATATATATATATATATATGTACGTATGCATAGTTTTTCAATATCATTTGATAATCATTTTCATTCATACAGCTAGTAACCATGAAATATTGCAGTTCATGATAATTTATATCAATTGCAGAAATATTCTTGCTTCTATGTATAAATATCTTTAGAAAGCTACTGTTTGCTTTTTTTTTTTGTTTATGCTTTATCCATTTCTGTCTTTCATTCTGTCATATGATATATAAACATGGCTGCTGCTTATTTTATAATCTCTTGATATCCAATTATTAATGCTTAGTCCGAATCTTTTACTGATAATGACTATATAATATTTCTCTCAAACAAGAAACAAGAAATATAAAACAGAAATAAAAAAAAATATTTCTAATAAAATTAAAATATCCATAATCTAAGAGAAATTTTATAGTGAAATTCTCTGAGACTCAAGTAAAATAAAAGACAAATATGTAAAATATATAACCGGAAAAGTTGTTTGAAATTCTTGCTTCACAACCTGGTACTTATTTCTGAATTAGATCAATTTATGTATGCATTTATGTATGTATGTATGTATGTATGTATGTATGTTATCAATCAGTTTCATTTCTGTATTTCTTGTCCATAGAGAAAGAGCCGGACT
Source organism: Octopus bimaculoides (assembly GCF_001194135.2). Taxonomy (NCBI): domain Eukaryota; kingdom Metazoa; phylum Mollusca; class Cephalopoda; order Octopoda; family Octopodidae; genus Octopus; species Octopus bimaculoides. The sequence goes on from NC_068984.1 coordinate 31,199,186, forward strand.
CTAACATAGATTCAAGGCTCCTTCATTGGAACTTTTATCAACATCATTTAGGTATTTGTGCATATGTGTGTGTGTGCAGTATTTGGTGTTAGTGTATGCACAGATTTGTATGTTTGTTTTATGGATGCGTTTTTATGTCTAGATGCACGTATGTATGTATGTATGTATGTATGTATGTATGTATGTATGTATGTATGCATGTATACATGTATGTATGTATGCATGTATTATGTATGTATGCACACACACACACATATGTATATATATATTAGAAGAAGCAATATATACCTGCTACAATGGAAACCTAACATGGATCCCTAGATCCAGCTCTATCTGTGACCTTGGAACCTAACTGCTGACCAACTACAGCTCCTACCCAGTGTACCTATTCGTTTAGATCACAAGTGAACTAAACCGTTCATATTATATATATGTATATGTATGTGTATATATATATATATATATATATATATATATATATATATATATATATATATATATATATATATACATATATATATATATATATATATATATATATACAGAGGGAGAGAGGGAGTAAATCCAAAAAAGAATAAACACAAAAAAACAACAACGTGAGGACGTGGTACATGTAAAGTATTAGCAGACGCTCAGGGAAGGAAAGAAAGATGGTTCCTAACACCAACCACCCCAAGAGTGTAATAGATGCTTTTAAGTGCCACCGGCACAGGTGCTATTTGTGTCACACTGGTATCTGTCATGATGTCACATAAATGGCATACTGTATACATATATACATACTTATATATACATACACAGACACACACATACACACACACATGCACTCAAACACACCATCATACAGGGTGTGTCGGCTTTTTGAGGACACCTCTTTCAAAAGTTCTAATATTTTTCTTACTTGTATTGTTTGTATTTTACTTTCCAAACAAATAATGTCAGACATCCGGTTGACTCAGCAAATGAAAACGCATGCTGTAATCATTTCCTTAAATGCACAACATTGTGATATAGAGATAGCTTGCTTCTTGAAAGTTGCTTGGTCTTTCATTGTTAAAGTTTGAAAGGAATTGGAGGATGCTGATAGGGATTCAGCATCAGTACATTAATTCAAAATACATGCACATGGTTTTAATACCACCAGAGAACATAACTTTGCACTGAAGTCCAAGAAATAATTAACAAAATCCCCAGAAAGACATTTAGAGCCATTACAAAGAATTTCAAGATTTCAGAACACAATCAATCAGAAGAGCTGTGCATGGCAACATCTGGTACAAACTGTATATAATGTCAGTTTATGCTAGATGTCAACAGAGAAATTTTTGATCCATACAAAATGCTTGCAAAATAAGTTAAAACATCAAGTGGCTGGAATGCTTTGGCTTTTCTCTGATGAGAAAAACTTCAATCAGAACCAAAAGGTAAACTGAAGGAATGACCGATGGTTGTGCAGACACCTGAATGAGGTTCCAATCGCCATTGTTACTAAATTCTTGGTACCTGTTATGGTTCTAAGAGTCACCAGCAATGAGGGAGATGTCATGCCTTCTTTTGATCAACCCCAGTACACAACAGGCACTTAATTTATCGACCCCAAAAGGATTGAAGGCAAAGTCGACCTTGGCAAAATTTGAACTCAGAACATAAAGACAGATGAAATACCAATAAGCATTTCATCCGGTATGCTAATGTTTCTGCCAGCTCGCTGCTTTGTCAATATTACTTACACCCCAATGGCCCTTTTGCAACTATTGTTTCCACTTCCTTCAGTCTACCTCATAAAGAATCTTCTATCTTACACACTTATCCTTCATTCACCAATCTCACACACATTTACACATGGTCTCTCATTCATTACTTTCCTCATTGTTATGTACACAAACGCACGCATGAATAATCACGATCACCATCATTTCTACCTTTAACAAACTACTTCTTCAGTATATGCCCAACATTAGCTTCTGACCTGCATGAATTTCATTTACAAGAGACTATTTAATCTCACATAATTCCATTCTGCAATTAGTCACCCTGCCTTTTATTCTACCAGCATATGCTCATTTTTTGCCATCTATATAATTTTTCACTCTTTTCCATTCATCCTTCTTGACAAAGAACAATTCTCTGTAGTGTTATCTCTAACTACACAGCATAAAAGGCATTGACTTTGTAGTCCAATTCATTGTATTTTGTAGATGTGTGTGCGTGTCTGGTGTATGTGTGCATGTGTTGTTCATAATTTGCTTTTGGTTTATTAAAGTTGACGTGTTGTCTACATTATGTATGTTAAGACTGTGTTATCTAATTGTTTTCCCATGCAGATGTCATTTCTAGGTAATTTTCCTTGGTGTGTCTGATCTATGAACCTCTGCTTATATTCTTTAAGTCTTTTCTGGAACTACTGAGTGAACTGTTGTCACATATGGTAATAGAAACAATAAAATAACATCTGAACTTCTAAATTAATATTAGAAAAAAGAAAAATCAGATCTAAAATGATAAAGAGCTTGAGAGCAGTCTGGCATGACAGTGGGGAAATTTTACTAGAATTAGAATACATTTGGTTCTGTTGGGGTTTATTAAAGCGATAATAAGAAACTGACACTAATGTAGTGCTCATTAGGATTTTTCATTCCAAGTGGATAATTGATCAAAATTTCATCTCAGCTTTAAGGAATTAATGAGGAGACTGAAGGTATTCTTTTATTGTTTGAATCAAAAAAATTCCAAATAATTATTTTTCCAATGGCAAATATTTTTAAAATAAATGATCAGTGATCTCTTGTGATGTAAGCTTAATATCCAAAACAAGAAGGGAAGTGAATTGAAAGCATGACTCACACCTTACATCCAGGCTAACTTAGTATGATATTTTTTCATTCAGATAATGTTTTGACCACTGATATCTAATATCTCATTATCTTTTGGGTTTCATGATCATACCGTATACTATGGCAGGTACGTAAGACAGAGTCCATTACTCATCACACTACTTAACTACAGCATTATATTTATATGTACACAAAATGCTTTCACTTCCAATAGAGAGAAAATAATAATGTATGTACAGTAGCCATCATACTTTTTGCAAAAGCATCTGGTAATGAGTGAGTAGTAAAACTGCTCCATCTGAGAATTGAATCTGTCACACGACTTAGCTTGCCAACAGCTTGCTACCAATTTATGATGCTGATAATGACTGAAATTAGAAAACATTAAAGAAGATCAATAAGGTAAAGCCAATCTCAAACACAGCAATATAACAATGACATTTTTATTGGAGACTGGCTGAGATTCAGCTTTTTTTTCCATTTCTTTCTCAGGGTACTTTCTTGTGTGTGCATGATAGTTAATACAAGAAGATAAAAACAGAAAGCTATCAACAATGTAATGCATAGCTGTGCTGCCTCAGCATTAGCAGAAAGCTAAATTACTAGGGTGTTTTTTCACTAAAATTTCATTGACATTTGTTTAAAACCAATGCAATTTTGATATCAAAAATAAAATAAAACTTAAGATAATCGAAGATGTGGATTCAGTTCAGATTTAATCAATCGCTGCTGTTTTCACCTATTCTTCTCTCTGTATTCCTCTGTGCTTTTTCTCTGTTAACTGAATATTTTCCCATAATAGTATCTTTTTTTCTCTTAGAGCCTACCATAGTAAAATCCAGATTAGATCTTCTTAAAGGAATGATCTCTACAACACTCATCTCTATGATTTAGAGATTATGGTTTTCATTAATGCATGTTTGTAGAGTGTGCATGCTGATTGTTGGTTTTTGAGTTAAAGATGAATTAAATGTTTCTGTATAGATTCTTGTTTGCATACATTGGATAATGTAGCTCCAGATATAGAATCTATCTTGAGAATAGTGGGGTAATCAAGGGTTTGTTCAGTCAGGGCTAACCAGGAGCTGAACAACTTCAACAAGAGATGATAATCATGTTACTTCTAGTGATAAGCTTTATCTACCTCAACGATACATATTAACAGCAATCTTTCATCTCTTCATTTATCTTTTACTTGTTTCAGTCATTTGACTGCGGTCATGCTGGGGCACTGCATTGAAGAGTTTTAGTCAAACAAATCGATCCCAGGACTTATTACTTTTTGAAGCCTAGTACTTATTTTATTGGTCTCTTTTGCTGAACTGCTATGTTACAGGAACAGAAGCACATGAACACCGGTTATCAAGTGGTAGTGGAGGAACAAACACAGACACAAAGAAACACACACACACATAGATACACATGCACACACTCATACACATACACACATACACATATGGCAAGCTTCTTCTAGTTTCCATCTACCAAATCCACTCACAAAGATTTGGTTAGCCTCAGGCTATAGTAGAAGACACTTACTCAAAATGCTATGGAGTGGGACTGAAACTGGAACCATGTGGTTAGGAAGCAAGCTTCTTGTCACACAGTGATGTTTGCACATATGTGGAATACTTTGCTGTATGTTTACCTCATTGGGACATATTTACAAATAAGTGCATCCTCAATCATTCATACAATGCAACAGTTATGCCGGAAAAGCGAAAGAATCTGATGAGCCAATTGGCAGGGGTTCATGATTGTGAAGAGGTCTACTCACCTTATGGGGCCCTGTTGTAAAATAAACACATTTTTTAAAGTAATGGTGATGGTGGTGGTGGTGTGGTGGTTATAGTAGTAGTATCAGTAGCAGCAGCAGGTGCAGGTATAATACTAGAAACAGTAATAGCTGTATAATGGATTTTGGTCAGAATATCTGACCATGTGTGTTCAGTTGTTTGATCATGCTCATTTAATTAGCATGCAAATGGCTGAGTATTCCGTAGACATGTATATCCTGATCCTAATCCTCCCTCCGATTTGTTGTGACTCAGTGTATGACAAAACTAGGGTTCTATGAATTACATGCACGATTCATCTGTCAGGTTTACTAATTTCACTCACAAGGCTATAGCAAAAAATTTATGCTATAGTAAATACAAAAAAACTTGCCCAAAATATCAGTCAGTGAGAGTGTACCCTCAAGGTTATGACAGAGAAAGGTATTTCTTAACCATCTTACCATATTGCTTTGCATTAACAGCCGCATCAGTAGGGAAATAGTTGTCATAACAGAAAGGAAATATTAATTATTATAAGTATATCTTATAATATTGGTACATTCTAAAAGTGAATGCAAGACAATGGCAAACACAGACCAGTTTAATGCTAACAAAGCTTTACAGAATATTTGAGAGAAAGAAACATATGATCTTTTCCATGTTCTGGTTTAGAATTTGCTTATATATTTATTTATTGTATTTTATAATTAAACTAGAAATCGGGAAGATATTTTCTTCCATCATTTATTTTGATATGTTTGATTCAGAAAACTATTATTCTCTTGAATTACTTTGCCATTTTTTTAATATTATTTGCAAGACAAATACCTGAAAGGTATGGCAAGCATGCTTTCAAACAGCAGACGTTGTTGCTTCATTCAATTCCATAACAAAAAAAAAAAAATCAATAAAAGAAGGAAAATCAAAGTCTCTCATTTGTATGTGTTAACATGTGAATATTTGTGTCAAAAGCATTTGATCTATATCAGAATTTAGAATTGCTTTAAGATTTGCTTGCCTTTGAGGAAAAGTGTTCTCATAACAGGGTGTCAATATTTGGCTTGAATCAATGATTGCGCATATGAGAATGTTGAAAATCCTGCTCTATATCATGGCATGACATGGCATACAAGAACAAGAAGAATGATGACTAATTACTTTTGTAATATAGTAAATTCAATCTTTTTTGTCTCATTTATATTTATTATTTTACCTATTTTTACCTAACTGTGCAAGAAAGTTTATTCATCATCATCATCATGTTCCATGTTTGCATGCGTTGGGCAGTTTGATAAGTATTCAATGTGTCGAAGGAATGCTCCAGTGATTGCTTTGGCATAGTTTTTGTGGTTGGATGTCCTTCTTAATGCCAAATACTTTTACAGTTTGTTCTGGGTGCTTTTGTCATGCTACCCAGCTGGCAAAAATGAGTAGCACCTCTATTTCAAAGGGCCAGCCTTGTCACACTTTATGTAAATCTCCCTGAGAGCTATGTTAAGGGCACACGTGTCTGTGGAATTGCTCAGCCACATGCATCTTAATTTCATGAGCAAGCTGTTCTGTTGATTAGATCAGCTGGAACATTTGTTGTCATAACTGATAGTGTCACCAGTGACTATTGAGGTCACTGTGTAGCTCACAAGTCAGGGAGGAGGATGTCACATCCGTATGTTAGGATGGGGGTTAAGGTAGGGTTTGGGGTAGAGCAGGTTCTCATTGTAGAGGAGTTACGTGGCTATCCACATTTAGAGAAAGAGTGAGAATGGAGTTATCTCGAAGGAGATAGCAAGGTAGTGGATGGAGAGAGTGATGGTTTGCAAAGTGCATAGAAGAAGAGATAGGGAAGAGGGAGAAGGATGTAAGCAACATCTGTAAAGATTCAGGAAGGGTTAAGGGGAAGGTGATGCACAATTTGGGATACTAATGGCTACTAGTAGTAGTGTAGTAATGATACTGTTGACAGGAGGGAGAAGAGAGAGGACATGTTTGAGTAGACATACATATTAGAGGAATTAGATGCAGTGTGAAAGAGAGAAGACTTTGATGGTAGAGTCATGTGATGAATATGAGTGAGAGCAGCAGTATAAAGAAGAGTAAACTGTTAAATCCAGAAGGGATGAGACAAAGAAGTGAAGACTGATCTCATGATATTGAAGCTCACAAAAAAAAAGGATGAATCTGATTAGCACTTCACTGCATCTGAGAAAACCTGCCCATCTTTATGAAAGTAAAACCCTAAAATGCATTATATTTATGCCTATACACTTACTTTGTCCTGTTCCATCATTAAGTTTGTCCATGTCAAGCCTTCCACACCTTTTGTTTTCTTAATATCTGTCTCTCCACTCTTCTAAATACACCACTATCCAGCTACTGTAATCATATGAGAGCAGAACATGTACAAATCTTATCCATTGTAATATGTTTTCTCCCCCTCACCCTTGAACTACTTCCTTTTACAATCAATTCCTCCCGTAATACTCTATCTGGCAGATACACATGATGTGTTCAAACCATCACTATCTGTTTCTCAGAGCTATTCACTTATATAGATAACATTTGTCAACTCTCTCATTACTTCATTTCTTACATATTCCTACCATCAGATGCCTAAAATTATTCTTAATGTTTTGTTTTTGAAAATGCAGAAAAATCTGATTATGGCTTCATTGTCATACTCAAATGCTTTCCTATAAACTACCACTGATCTAATCTGTGAGAAATTGAACCATCCTCTGATATAGGTTATTAATCTCTGAAACTTCATGACTTTAGTTAGACAGCATATCCATCACTTGATGCCCTCTCCTTACTCATTCAGTAGTACAGAACCTTGAAATCACAAGTGTTGCACCTTACTGAATTCACAAATCTTTAGTAAGTAAAGTCATCCTTCAAAACATTAGAGAAATAGATAAAAAGATATCACATGTGATTTTTCCCATCAGTTTGGTATGTTCAATTTCAAACCATGATAATGCATAAATGTTAGAACATACATCAACCTAAAGATGATTGAGGAATCTAAGAAATCAAAGCATAGAGGAAAATACAAAGTATCAGTTCTTTGGCTAGTATTGTTTTTCTATTATCTGATATTCTTTGGTTGTTCTATGCTATAGTATTTGTGTTCGTGTGTGTCTCTGGGTAAATATGTTTAGAGACAGTTTATGTCTGCATATGCGCTTGTAGCATGTATATGTGCTAGTATGTATGTGTGCATTGAGCTGTCATGTGATACAGCTTTGCATTATAGAGAGAAGACAAGACACCAACTGATAATTAATGGACAGAGAAGATTACAAGATACTTTCATCTTTTGCTCTGAGCCAATCCTAGATAGGAATAAAGCTCAGATTGTTATATCTAGAAAAGAGACTCATATATTTGGAAGTGCAGTCAGGAAATTGTGTAAGTTACCAGTAATAGTTTCTTGTCTAAATTATTGGTAATTGTGTTTAATGGTAGCTTTGTAGTCAACCATCAGTAAATAGTGTGTCTCGAGGAAGAAACATGGTTAAATGATTGTGAATCTAAACTTATAAATAATAACTATTTGATGTTGTGTATGAGAAGAGACTAAAAGAAACACAAATATAAGCACAAGACGATATATATGTACGTGTGTGTATTTAGATATATAAGGAAGGGAAGGCATATTTATATCTTTCATGTGTTAAATTTTTTCTAACTTATGCAAGTTGTTGTTTCTACATCTTTAGAAAGTTTTATAATTTGTAAGGACAGGACACATAATTTAGAAACATATACAACTTTTAATGCAATCCACATAAATTAAACATTGCAATCTGCTTGCCTGTTAAGTTGTATTAATTCAGAGTCATGAAAATGTTATGGTCATATCATGAGACAGTAATGTTTAGGAAGGTTAATGTACCAATAAATCATGAATTGCAGAGGGAAGCAAAGGGCTCTTCGCTATGTTTGTGACTATGACATGAGAATGAGAAATAATATCTGGATTAAAAAAAAAAAAATCTCAGTTGTTAATAGATTAATTGTTGCATAATTGGTGTGTGCTGCAGTAGCCCCTAAATGTCAATGTTGCTCTACATTGCTGGAGGCAGTATACAGTGGGAAGGAGTAATAATCCCTGTGACCTACAGTCAACAGATGATGGAATGAATAACCTGCAGTGCAAACTATATGTAATATAGAGAATATGTGATTTAAGAATTAATAGACAGATTATCATCAGGTGCAGTCCCAGGAGTTCTTCAAAGGCAGGGCACAAGGTCAGAAGGGAATACAGTTCCAGAAGAAAAGGGTCTAATAACATTATTTAAGAGGGTGCACTAGTATTCTTGAGTAGGGCATGTGCCCCCCTACCACCACCTTCTGTTGACCTATGATCATAGCGTAAAACAAATCACTTACTAACTATATAATTGTGTTCATATTTCATTTGGCTTCTAGTGTGTTGTCTCCCATCATAGTTTATCTGGTTGAATACATAGAAAGTATTCATATCATCTCCATTTCTTTCTCAAGAGCCACTTGTATATATAGATAACACTTGTAACCTCTTTCATCTTTTCAATTCTTACATGCACCTACCAGCTGATGCTTGAAATTCCCCAAATTAGTTTGTTCTTGAAAGTGTAAAAGTGTCTGGGTAGGATTTCATTGTTGTACTATGACACTTTGCCATCCAATTTCACTGAGTGAACTTATAGGAAAGTTGGTTATACATCATTAGATGTATACCTGACTTTCCTATATAAAATTAATGAATATAACGGAACGCTGAACTCCAGACTATCAACTTAAACAACACTTTATTTAGGTGGTAAATATATACATCTTTAGCTCTTGTTGTTACAGCTTCTGATTGTGTGAGCATAGTTGTTGGGACGTTGTTATGTAGGTGTAAGCGAGCTGTCGAGTGTAAGTCCGAAAGATGGAGAGTGACAACTAAACACGTCCATGCTCTATTGCTGGCCAGCAAGAAAGAGAATGAATTGAGCGGGAACGCTTGCTTGTTTAATTCCACGTATGCGTGAGATTACGCATGCGCACAGCGTTACTACAAACTAATGATACAAAATTATTGTTGTATGGGTTGTTAGTTCATAGGGCTCCTAGTCATTATACAGAATATCCATTACTTGGTATCCTCTTTTCATTCCCTAAAGACTAGGTGGTCCAGTACTTTAAATACACAACTGATGTATGTCATGACAAGGTAATCAGCAGAACAGAACCTTATCAATTATTTTGACTAGAAATTTACGCAATCTACTTACTACACTTCGAAATATATGAGTCTCTTTCCTATAGGTAAGATTCTCAAGTTTATTTCCATACAAGAGTGGCTGAGAGTTAAAGATGAAATTATTTCTTATTCTATTAAGTATCACTTGGTATCTTCTCTTTATATTACATGGCAGTTCAACACACATACACACACAAAACTAGATAAAATCATTTACATATATTATCTAAAAAATATCACTGTAACTCTTTGTTTAAATCTGTGGGTACATCAAATATTTAGTAAGCTTTATCAAAAATAATTAGTAAAAAGATTGCTCTCTGTCATTAGCCTGCATTTTTTTCTGAATTCTTTGCTAAACATACAGCTGATGTCTTAATGACTAGGTATTATATAAATGACATATAATGTGAATATATTCAGTACTTATAAAAGTAGAAAATGGGTAATAAAGGAAAAAGTAAATCTCTAATGTTTGAACAAATGCAGACACACACACACACACACACACACACACACACACACACACACACACATATATACTACAGGCTTCTTTTAGTTTCCATCTGCCAAATCCACTCACAAGGATTTGGTCAGCTCAAGGCGATAGTAGAAGACACTTGCCCAAGGTGCTACACAGTGGGACTGGACTCAAAACCATGTTGTTGATAAGTAAGCTACTTACTGCACACCCCCTCCTGCACCTACATTTATATCTGCAGCATCAGTAATGCTTACACCCACAATGCTCATAGCACTTATATTTATAATGCCTCAAACACTTTCATGTACAATGCTTCCCCCTCCCCCTAGTAGAGGTAACAACCTTAACAATCCTAACACGTTTGAATGACGGTAAGTTAAAGGTAAGAACAACTATCATGACATCTGTTACCAAATGATAACAGGAACCTTCTTGCCAGGTGCTGAATAACATTTCTCTTTCCTGTGTTACTTCCCGTTTCTCTTTCCCAGTGTTCAGAGTTGGCACTGTAATTGTAGATACATTGAAAGGTATGTACAACGAGATTGTAGAGATGCTTGAACGGAGACATGTTGATGCATGTTGCATACAAGAGGCAAGGTGGAGAGGAGCTTCAGTCAGAATCCTCACAGGCAAAGCACATAGGTATAAACTCTTCTGGGAAGGTAATAGCGATAGAATTGGGGGTGTAGGCATACTTCTTGCAGAGAAATGGGTGGATAAGGTCATAGAGGTAGTGAGGGTGTGCGATAGTGTACTTAAACTCAGGCTAGTCTTGCAGAATGGTATAGCTACAATTATCTCTGCCTATGGCCCACAAACGGGCCTACCAAGGGAACAGAAAGATCACTTTTATGATATTCTCCTGCAGGCTACCTCAAAGACGAGTGACAATGATCTCATCTTTGTGGTCAGAGATCTTAATGGACATGCCGGACAGCAACCTAGTATCTTCCATTGTGTACATGGGTGCCATGGAGTTGGTACCAGAAACGAAGCAAGAACTAGGCTCCTGGAGTTCTGCAGTGCAAATAACCTATCGATCTGCAGCACCAACTTCAGGAAGCCAGCTAGCCACCTGATACCCTATCAATCAGGTGACTCTGCTAGCCAGATTGATTTCGTTCTTGCCAGACAGCAGGATGTATGGTTGCTCTTCAATACAAAGACTCTCCCTGGTGAAGAATGTAATCCCCAGCATAGATTAGTTATTAGTGACTTTAGACTCGACGCCAGAAGGATGCCAAAAAGCAGAACAATCTGGAAAAAGAAGGACTTGGAAGCTTAAGAACACTTCACATGGTCCAGAGATTTAGGGATATCCTTACCAAGAGATTTGATGATAGGGAGGAAGAGCTACACTCCTGTACATAGAAGGCAGCTGGGAATTCTTGTGAGACAGCTTACTGAGCACCACAGACCAAATCTGTGTCTGGTGCAAAGTTCCTTCCAAACCTAGGGTAACATGGTGGTGGAATAATACTGTAGAGAAGGCCATTAGAGCAAAGAAACAGGCTTGGAAGGCCTGAAATAGTTGGGGTAGCAAGAGAATGTCTCAGATTATCAAAAAGGAAGCTAGGAGACAGGTATATATAGTCAAGAGAGTAGCAGAAAAGAACAAGGTTGCCAATGTTCAGCACACAAAGAACTGATATTTTTTGGATTGCGTGAGAGAAAACCATGATGTCATAGGAGAGAAATGTGTCTGCATGGATGATGGTGACCTTGCATTTAATGATTCTGCAAAGAAAGAGGCATGGAGATGCTATTATGAAAGACTGCTGGATGTGGAGAATGAATGGGAGGAGGAGAGTCTGCCAAAAATTGACCCAACTGAGAGACCAGCTACCCAAATCGACAGTACCCTGGTCGATAAAGCATCTGGCCCATCCTCCAGATCTTCAGTTGCATGCTTGAGCATCATGCTGAAGAAGATACTGAAGAGGATACTGTATATGTATCTACATATATATATATATATATGTATCTATATATATATATGTGTGTGTGTGTGTGTGTGTGTGTGCGTGTGAAGATGTAGAATGATGAAATGAGTGACCTGACAAATAAAGAATATGCATATATATATATATATATATAAGCATTGTTGAGATTGTTCAAATTGTAATATGTGATATGCTGAAGAGTTATGTCTCATATTACATTGTAAGGTGTGTGTATATATATACATACATACATATGCATATAGATATGTGAAGTATGAATTATAATTATGATATATGTGGCATTGATACTTTGTATATGAATTTATATATTGTTACTTCTCACTTTATCATGTTTGTTACTACACAGTGTTTTCTTTGTGTGTAAATGTACAGCATGACATTTATTTTAGCTTCATGTACCAATGCATGCATAACTATTTGCACATAATGTGTATGTGTGTATGTCTGTGTGTGTGTGTGTATCCTTATCTCTTACAAACTTTCCCTATAGATATCATTGTTTTTCTTTTTTTTAATACATAAACAGCATGATGTATCTTGCATGAGGAACCAAGTTTATATTAGAGTAAACATGTGTTAAGAAATTTGTTTCGTAAGAAGCTTGATTTTGAGTTCTCTCTCATTGCACACTATCATGAGCAAATTTCTTTCATTGTGGTTTTCTGTATGATGGGTTATCCAACTTTGTAGAAAGAGTTTCGTTAAAAAAAAAAAAAATTGTGTGGGAATTTAATATATATGTGTATGTGTGTAAGTGTACTAATGTTTTTGTGAACATGTGTGTGTGTGTGTGTATACATATGTATTTACACATGTGTGAATGTTTATGTACATGTATATTTGCATAAATGTTTAACTTTTGAAAATATATATATTGGTAAAGAAACCAAAGAAATCCCATACTTTTGATTAAAACTATCCTATATGATATCTCCATTGTTGAGGCAGATATTTTCTTCACCATTCCCACAGTCAAAAATACATTGAACACATGAGAGTTCTATTATAAAATCTGTAACCAAGAATGTTTATTGAACATAAATTATCACATAAAATTAAGAAAGAAGATTTAAATGTAACTTACATTAAATAAAGACCTTGATGCATTTATCTGAGATAAATAAGTGTGAAAGAATTATGTTCCAAAACTTAGCCTTAATAGTGAAATAGTACTAATAGAAAATGTGATACAAAATATTAAGAACGTATTTTGTAATATAACTGGACAAATATATTAAAATGTAAAGCTGAAAAGAAAAACAACAAAAAAATCTGAAGGTGAAACATACCCATATGTAGATAAGTTCATTAACAGATTTGAATGAGAATCATCAAAATGTATGCCACCCTGATCTTAAACCTTATATCATAAAACATTTTCTGGGTGACAGGAGTTTCGTTTCAGGTAAGTACGATTCGAAAACATGAGAGAGGAAAAGTCATAACACAAATGAATTAATCAATAAAAGTCTGTAATAGGCATTTCATCACCTATATAAAGCAAATGTTACAAGTCGAAACTATTTCAAAGTGATGCCTATAAATAATTGTTTCAATTTCATGACATGTGATCTTTAATTTTAATTGAAGAAATACTATACCACCCATTTCTCTTTGTATAGAAAGAAAGTATACAAAGACAAATGTCTGCAAGTAGACAGAATGGTAAAGAAGTAATATATCTGTGCAATACAGAAACAAGCACGACTGCTGCACAACTTTAACAAAGATAAAATAGGAAAAAAACAGAAAAAGAAAGGAAAAGAAAAAGAGTAAATAAGAGAGGAAGGATATAGAAGCAGAAGAACTTTCTATAGTAGAATCAAATATTTAAGATGTGTATACGATAGACATTAGCAATTTATTTATTGAGTAAATTGTTGTTGTTGATTCTGTAGTTGGTGGCAATGTTCAGTTAGGTTGTGTTGGCATTGTGTTGTTGTTGATATTGGTGTTTTGAATAGGCAATTATTCTAAACTTACATTGAAAATGACCTTCCAACCAAGAACAATGGCATCAATTTATATTCCCATATAAAGACAGTCATTATTGACAGAGACACAGCAATTTTCAATGTTTATGGTTCTGTTTTAACTTGTTCTACTTTAAATTTCCTAATTTGTTAAGTACCCAGATATTTCCATTCACTTCTTGTTTATCATGGAAAAGGTGTGCAGAGTTCATAGTCTATGCTTTGCTTTCATGGACCAACAGAACAGAGAGTCAAAGAAAAAAACAGTGAAAACCGATGTGGCTGATACTTATTTTAAATATTTCAATGCTGAGATATGCAAGGAGAGATCTATAAGTTAATTTGATTTCATGACCTGTATATCTTATTATTAGTTGATTACATAAAAATTCTATTAGTTTCATTTTCTCTTTAAAGACCTGCTCAGCTCTATATAAACATCAGTCTTGAATATTTCTGCAAATTCCATCTGGATGCCCTACATCTTTCCCAGTTTGATATTCTTTCATTCTATATATTCCCTTGCTGACTATGACAAAATGAATGATGTTAAACATGATTACTGACCAGAAAGTCTGAACAGTACACTCGCAAAAAAGAAAAAAGGAAAAAACAAAGGGACACTCATACCTCATTCTAACCTAATTCTGTCAAAAGTTATCAATGCCTACTTCCGTTAACTTCCAACTACAGGCACCATGTAGACATGTCAATTTCCATTAGATGAGTTTGATGATACAAAGAAATAAAAGATACCCCAAAGCATAGATTTTAAGTGGTGCTAGATATTTTGTTGTAAATAATTTCTGAACGTATGCTAACAATAACAACAATATTTTCAGAAAGGTTTTAATTTAGTTGTATGCATATGTCATGCACGTACACATTTTGTATATACATTCATGCAAGCAAACATGGATACATACATACATATATACACACATACATACATACATCATATGTATGTATGTATACATGCAGGTATGTATGCACGTATGTAGATGTTTAATGGTTGTTTTCATAGCATATTTCAATTGCCTCGATAACTGAAGAGATGCTGGTGCAGATTTCTGGTCTGGCATTCGAAACTCAGAGTTTTATCATGGCAACCGAATAATTGTCACATATATTACAAATATATATCTATATATATATATATATATATATATATATATATATATATATATATATATATATATATCCAAATACTGCACATATACATGTATACATGCAAAATTACCCTATTAATGTTGTTGAGATTCCAATGAAGGAGTCTTGGATCTGGATTAGAAACTCGCTCTTTCTCAATTGCCAAGAAATCTCGAAATAAAATGAAATAATGATATACATTTCATCACCATCATCATCATCATTTAATGTCCACCTTCCATGCTAGCATGGGTGGGATGGTTTCACAAGAGCTGACCAAGCAGAAGCCTGCACCAGACTTCTGTGACTGCTTTGGAAGGATGCTCTTCCTAACACCAACTGCTCAGCTGAGCAGACTTAGTGCTTTTTACGTGATACAAGCACAAGCAACGTCAGTCTTCGCAAGGTTTTTATAGCTGGATGCCCTTCCAAATGCTAACCACTTTACAGTGCAGACTGGGTGCTTTTAAGTGGCACCTGCACTGACAGGGTCACCAAGTAATTGCAAGACAAAAAAGAACTCTTAAGTGGGACGAGGCATTGGAGGAGGTGATCTTGTGTCGGATGAGGAAAGGTTAAAATGAGACAGACAGACTGAACAGGTGTCTTGCTGTAGAGGAAGAACAGAGAGAGAGAGAGAGAGAGAGAGAGAGTGAGAGAGAGAGAGATCAGGAATGAAGACAGAAACAAGGTGTGCTACTGCAAAGGAAATACATGGTTACCCAACCTGAGGGAAGTGCAGGAGAAAGAGAGAAAGAGTGTGGGAGACAGCAGGATAGAGACGGTAGCAAAATGTTGGGCATACTCACAAGGGATGGGGATCAGAATATAAGTGGGATCGTCGAGTAAAGGAAGAGATGTATAGATTGTGGAAAGTGCCAGGGCATACTCTTGAGGTTCGAATGCCATAATATAAGGGGCAGGATATTGCAAAGGAAGTGTGATTAAAGAGTGTGGAGGTGGGGGAGGAGTGAGTGGTGAAAACCTGGGTTGATGGGGTTACTGTGTAGCAATGATACAGAGGAACAGGGCCATGAGGACAGGAATGGGGGAGTCAGAGCTAGGCATAGTGTATGAAGGAGGAAATGTGAGGAAGAGAAGAAATGAGGAGATGTAGATTGGTTTGTTGGGGTAGGGGTGAGTGAAACCTATTCTTGTTACATGTGGGTGGAACACACAAGCTGGTGGCTAGCAGACAGCAATAATACAGTGAAACAGGGTGTGTGGGTGGAACACACAGATCGGAGGCTAGTGGAGAGCAATGATACAGTGGCATAGGGCCAAGAAGGAAGAACTGGGGAGTGGGAGGTAAGCATAGTACATGAAGCGAAAATGTGAGGAGGAGAAAGGATATAATGATGTAGTTTGGTCTGTGGTAGTAGAGTGTATGAGAAGTTTTCTTGTTAAGTGTAGGTGGGACACACAGTGATTCTAGAAATCGGTTTTGTTGATGTGGGCGGATCTTCTCTAGAACTTCATATCACCAGACATTTTGGTCCATTGTCTTTTCCTTCATGAGGCACGACATCTATGCATGAATACATCGATGTATATATGTTTTTCATTTCAGCTTTTTAATTTTAAGTTAATTTTTATTAGTTTCCTGTCTTGTAGTAAGATTGTCAAAGAAAACATCTTTGATCATCATCATTAAAATCTATAGAAGGTCTTACAGACTTTTATTGCCCTATGTATGCTATGTATGTATGTATATATGTATGTATATATGTACACATGTATTTGTGTGTATGCATATGTATATTTGATGTTTGCTGATTTTTTTTGCATTGGTTATTTTGATAAAGCATTAAAAAAATGTTGAATTAATATTTAATGATATAGAAATATAGAAATAGCTAAAGTATTTAATATAGGATTTTTAAAAAACGAAATTTCAAAATGTTTTCCTATAAATACACATACAAATCTTATATGAGTTTAATAGTAATCTCATGTATCACACCTAGACATTATTCATAGAACTAGGAAAACTTAAATAAAACATTTATGTTATTTGGTTTCTTATTGAGTAAGAAGGTCAGAGCTTGCAGTACAAGAGCATAGACAGTTCCTGTATTTCACCAGAATTTTATTTATCAATTCCATATTATAGAAAAAACAAAGGCCAATTTTGTATGGTTCATATATTAAACCCAGAGGGACAAGATTAAGTTCAGTAAGACACTTAGTGAAGCACTTTATTTATGTTAGTTAAAAAAAAAGCACATCGATATTAGTATATTTTTCTTGAACCATAGTCATGGCATTAGGAAATGCATCAAATCAGAGAAACTTGACAAAGAAAGCATCTGAGTTCAACATGGTCCTCTAACTTTTCAGATCCTATCAAATAATCCAGTCTATGTCTGCCTAGATGACAGATATTAAATGATGAATATATACATATATACATACACACACACGCGCGCGCGCGCGCACATATATACATAATATCTATCTCTCTAACTGTCAACTAGTTAATGATTGTTTTCATGTCCAGTTATGATAAAAACATTTTTATGCTAATCTGATGGGTTAATCTATACATTTGTGGAGTACAAGTTTATTATTCTTATACAATTATACAAGAATGTTGATGAGAGTGGCTTTGAAGTTTCTGCCACCTAATCCATCGTCTGACACACACACACACACACACACAGACACATGCACGCATGCACACGCGCATACACACTGGTAAATGATTTAAGAGAAAATAGGGTATAAGAGATATGAACTGTAGTGTGCAAGAGAGAACTCTGTTCTGGTATGGTGATGTGATGTGTATGGATGAGGACAGTTGTATAAAAAAACTGTGGAGAGAAGCTGTGGAAAGGGTAGACCCAGGAAGACTTGGGATCAAGTGGTAAGAAAGGATCTTCAATGGCTGAATCTCACAGAGGAAATGACAACAGATGGAGGCTTCAAGCAACTTGCTGTGTTTGAGTAGATACAGCACAGTAAATATAATCATAGTCATCCATACATAGAGGCATGAACTTTACAGCCATAACACCACCTCCCTCACACACATATGTACACACACACACACACATAATTCTGTCCTCCAGCAACCCCTGTGTCCACTACAGGCTGCTAGTTCCCTCACTCTCACTTGCTATCCCTAAATACCTCCACTCACACTCTTACCTAACATCTCTATCTCCTCAGTACTATCTATACTTCTTGTCACTGTTCTCTATGAGTAGGCCCTCTTTCTGTCACTCACTCTGACTGTCTCCAGCTTTCTCTTTCTCCCTCGCTTCCCACTGCTTTGCTGTCCTATTGCTGTAACCAAGTATCTCCTCTGGAGACCCCGAGTGCTGGTGTCGCATAAAAAGTACCTGTGTTGTTGGTGCTATGGGAAAAAGTACCAGTGCCAGTGCCGTATAATGAAGCACCCAAACTGGTTCCATGAAATAAAGCACGTGTGCCAGTACCACGTAAGGTAGCACTCAGGCTGGTGCCACGTAAAATTGCATGTGGTATACTCTGTAAAGTGGTCGGAATTAGGAAGGCCTTAGAAATGTTGCAAAACTGGAACCTGGTGCAGCCCACAAGCTTGCCAGCTCATGTCAAACCATCCAACCCATACCAGTATGGAAAACAGACATTAAATGATGCTGCTGATGATGGTGGTGGTGGTGGTGGTAATGATGATGATGATGATGATGATGATGGTGGTGGTGGTGTTGGTAGTGCTGGTGGTGGTGGTGGTGATGATAATTGTGGTGGTGGTGGTGGTGGTGGCGGTGGTGATGATGATGATCATGAAGTTGATGAAGGTGATGATGATGATGATATATATAACTTGAATGTGAACCATGTTTTACTTGATAAAATAAACACACACACAAGAAAACAAGTAGTTTTAATACATACTTTATATTTTCCTCAAATAAATTTGATCTAAACTGTTTTCAACTGATTGATAACAAATATCATTTCTAAGATTGATGAGCTATATTATTAAAAAAAATTAAAAACAGAAAATGTCTATAATTGTATTTATGTATCATTATAATCATGATCATTACTTCCCATTTTATTTTAACAGTTATATTACTATTCTTATATAGATTGTAGGAATCTCTCCATACAAATGTAAATTCTTTATCATCTTATACATGATGACTAACATTCTTAATAACAACTGAACTTTACTCTTAGGTTCATTCTTGGAATACATCTCTACTCCACCAAATTTCATAATGTTGTATATGTTGGAAATCAAAGTGTTAAGTTGAAGCAACAAACCTATAATAGGTTTGAGATGACCCCCAAAGCCTTGAGAAACTGGCTAACAGAAACTGGAAAGTCTGTCAAATGAATTATTGTAGATGTAATTTAATTGACTAACTTTGACACAGAAGCACCATGTTGAGTTTTCCCAGGAATTACATTCAGAGTACAATTATGTTTGGGATACTCAGTCACTGATACTTTAATGCAAAATGTATATATTTCTTATCTTTCACTTGTTTCAGCTTTTGGACTGCAGCCATACTTGGACACCATGTTAAAGGATTTTAGCCTTTTTGTTATCATATTTCTGTTGAGAGGCTCTGTGTTTCTTTCAATTAATTTCAAATATAACAAAGAATTTAGTAAAATAACTTAGCTATCATTAAGCTAGTGTTAATAACATAAATTATGACTAAGGTTTGATGGAATGTTTTAATTTAGAACTTTTGAAAACAAGACATTTGTATTACAGAGCCAGAGGCGGTTTCAGGTGGGTTGGTATCAAAAGGGTTGATCAAACAAATTAATTCCAGTACTTCTCTTTTTAAAAAGTCTGTTACTCATTTAACGAGTTGCTTTTGCTGAACTCCTGAGTTACAGGGATATAAACAAGCCAACACCAGCTGTGAAGTGGTGGTGGAAAACAAACACAAACACTAATTAGGTAGTGTCTGTCCTGGAGTACATTTTTAAGCTCTTGCATTCTTAGTTCTATGGTGTTTTTTTTCAGACACTATGGTGCAAATCCTTCTTGCAAGGTTGAAGGGGATATTTGTTTTCATATGTCTTGGGTGGCATGAAATAAATAATAGATATTGTTTAGTGTCTGTGGTCTTGTAAAAAAATGTCTGTTTCTATTTTTTTTTTTTTAATCAGTATGTCTAGGAATGGGAGTTCCTCTTGGTTGTGTTCCTCCATTGTAAATTGTATGTTGGTGTTAATGCTATTAAGGAGTCTTTTGAATTCCAGGAGTTTATCTATGTTGTCATTTCAGAGGATGGAGCAGCTGTCCAAAAATCTTTTCCAATTTTCTTTTATGTATTGGGAGAGAGGGTTCCCAAATTTAGAAAATAGTACCTGATGTATTGTTATTTCTAAATAGCCCATTGTTAGGTTGGCAATGGTCGGGGTGAACCTGGTTCCCATGGCAATTCTGGACTTTTGGCAATAAACAGTGGTGTTGAATATGAAGTGGTTGTTTTGAAGGATGAATGTTATTGATTTGATTATGAAATCTTTGCTGATACATTCTGGTATTTCTTCTGGATATTTGTCCAGCCAGAACCAGATTGTTTCTATTCTGTAATTATGGGGTATGTTAGTGTATAGGTTTATCACATGAAATGTAACCATGACTGTTTCTTCCTTGACCTTTTCTGGTAGGTGATTTAACATATCTAAGTCATCTCTAATATAACTTTTGATATATTGTAGAAAAGGTTTCAGGAGGATGTCCATGAGGCAACTCAATCAATGTGTTTCACAGGATGGTCTAGCTATAATAGTCCATAATTTTAAGTCTCCTGGTGCTGGTGTATGCATGTATGTATGTATGTATGTATGCATGCATTTGGTGATTTTTTGATGGCTTCGTTTATAGTTTGGCTTACATTTAAAGTTTGTTAGTCTATTTTTTTTTTGTTTGGTCTTTTCCGTGGGTTTGGATTAATGTGCTGTGGTTTACCAATATTTTTTGGTAGGGGTGTAATCATTGATTTTTTTCATAGTGTTCATCATTATTAAGTATGGATATTACTAGATTTTTGTAGTAAAATGTGTCCATTACCTCTACTGCACTCCCTTTATCCACTTCTTTGATTATTATTTCTTTATTGTTTTGTTTTGTAGTTCAATTAGTTTTTTCCATTGGGTGGTGCTGAAGTTTGAAATGATTTTTTGTTTGTGCAAAGTGTGGTAGGAGAAGTTTTCGATGTGGTTGCAGAATTCGTCAAGATTTTAATTTATTTCTTTGTGGAGTATGTGTTCTCTCTTTGACTAGTGAATCATCTTTGCTTTAATTAGCAAGTGCTTCTGTAAGCCTTAATTTCCTGCAGAATACTGAAACACTGTCCTTGATCTCATTTTGGTTAGCTCTGCATGGCGTTGGGGTGAATTTTAACCCTTTAGATAGGATATCGATCTTTGTGGTTGATAGGGATTTATATGACAGGTTGATTGCTTTCGGTTTTTTCCTATGTCTTGTTTTCTCTGGTCTGGGGAAAACAATGTTGGTTATGGTTGTGTTGGTATGAACTGGTCATCCTAATGTAGGGGTTTGGGTTGGGTGTATGGTCATGTTGTCGTCTTGGACTGTTTTGTGTGTTTGGGTGTCTGAGGGTTCGTTGGTTGGCATTGTGTGTGTTCCAACCGGTCTCCTGTTTCCTCTGGTCTGGGCTAGAAAATATTGGTTGATGTTGTGCTGGTATGAACTGACCGCACAAAAGTAGGGGTTTGGGTGGGGTGAGTGGTGATGTTGTTGCCTTAGATTGTTTTGTGTGTATGGGTGTCTGAGGGTTTTTTGTGTGTGGCGCTCGGTGCTCTCATCACTCTTGGAAATGGGTCAAAGTTTTCAAATGCACCACCATCCCACCCAAAATCTCTAGTGTGCATGGCAGCCCCACTCCTCTTATCATCTTGTGCCACTCCTGCATTTGGGGCAGGTCAATAGCCCTGGGTCATAGGATGGCCATGCCTGGCACCAGAATGTTTCTGGTGATTTCTGCCCATGGTGCATGTATGATAATAAGGGTTAATAGGATTGTTCTCCATTATGATGTTGTGCGTGTTTGTTGCTCAGTTTCTGTTAGCTAATCTTTGTTTATTTCTTCAAGAATGAGTTATCTGAACTGATTTCCTCTTTGAAATTTAATTCATACTTTTGGAAGAAATTATCACTTTTCTCTCAGCATTGGAGGGAGTTTCTTTCTTCAGTTGCCCATGCTTCTTTCCAAAGATTAATAATATTTTCTAGTAAATGTCCATTCGTGTGTTTGTTTATTTCTCTGGGCATCTCTTCGTTGATGCTTATGCATTTTCGCTCATTGTTTGAAGCTCTTAATTTTAATAGTTCTATTTCTGATTTAAAGTGGAATAGTGCTAGCTTTTCCCTAACTATCCTCTGTCCATCAGATTCATTTGGTATTATTTTTTATTTGGAATTTGCATTGGAGAATCATTGGTGCTGCATTTATCCAACGTTCAGAGATTTCTGATTTGTTGGAATTTTTAAGCACATTCCAGAACTCAAATCTTCTGTTATGAAAATTTGTGTTCCAGATGTTCTCCATTTCCCTTTTAATTAAATAGGTAAGTGATAGTAAGGGGGTGGTGGTGGGTTTCATTTAGTGTAGATTGATGATTCATTAGTCTTTTAAAACAAATAAATCTTCTATGTTTTTCATCTTATTTCTTCCTGTATATATATATATATATATATATATATATATATATATACACACACACATATATACAGGGTGTCCACAAAGTGTCTGGCTACATGGAGTAAATAAAGTCATAACATAAACAATTAAATATAAGAAATAATAATTTCTTAAAGTGTGTGTTAATCCCCATGTACCCAGACTTTGTGGACACCCTGTATATACATATATATTGACAATATTGAATGACAACGATGGTGACGGTGATGATGATGATGATAATGAGGAGGAGAAGGAGGATTAAAAATAAGGGTTGCTCCAAAGTAGCAATAGCATTACCTTATTTTTAGTATTGTCAATATTTATACTCCAGGAAACCTTATATGGTTAAAGAAATATATTCAGAATTATCCAACAGAATATTTCTTTAATTTCTTATAAGAACTTTATTGGATTTATATGTTAACTGTTGAATAATATATTTTGAATACCAAACTGAGAGTAAACTGGTAATTGTTTAGGAGT
>NC_068984.1:31222766-31224780 GCF_001194135.2 Octopus bimaculoides
TATATATATATATATATATATATATATATATATATATATTGGGCTATCATGCAGTTTCTACCAAATACACTCACAAGGCATCAATTTTCCTGGAACTATTGTAGAAGACACTTATGTTGCTTTGCTGTTAAACTGAAGTTGAAACGACATGGTTGCAAAGTGAATTCCTTAGATATGTCAACAAGTGAAGCACTTATCAAAACCAATACAAGGTCTATCATTTTAAATATGTCTATACTAATAATTCACTTCTCTATATAAATGCCAAAGCTTTTGTTATCCAGTCAATTTCTCTGCCTGTTTTTATATTCAGATTAGTCTTATATATATATATTAACATCACAAAGCTAATAAATTATACACTTTATTATTCTATCTGTGTACAGTAATTCTTTTCAGTTCTAGGTCCACGCTTCACTGTAATGAAGCACCACATTTCTTACCTCATATTTTTATCTATTGGAGAAATTCATTTGCTCTTATCAATACTACCCAATGGCAACCACATATATTAAAAATGAAAATAAAACTATAAAAGTTGTTGAGTTTTGTCTTTATTGATATTGATATGTATATATTTGGCATTTGTTCGTTCTTTAAATAGGTCATGCAACTAATCAAGTTAATTAAGCTAAGTTTGACTTTAACAAATTAAATGGAAGTTTTCATTATCAAAAATTTGCTAGTAAAGATACTTAGCTTTTATGATGCTTGACACATAAGTACATGAATTATGAATCAGACCAGTTTATTCATTTATGTATCCCTTTCTGTTTGCCTGTTTTCTCTCAGTTTCTATATATCTCTGTCTCCTCTCTCTCTCACTCTCTCCCTTACACATACATACATATGCACATGTGTATGTGTGTATTCCACTCCACTTACAATACTTATACCAGTAGTCTCTAGTTCTCTTTAAAGAATTATATAAACCATCAAATATTTAGAGTACATGACAACTCCACTATTGTTTGTGACAATGTTCATCCATCCATAGGTACCAAGCCCAAAAATAAAACGCAAAAGCAAGATGCAGTCCCCCGAACTATTCAGGTGAACAGCACCACAGAATTAGTGTTGACATACTTTATTGCAGCTAATTTAAAGCAAATGTGAAACCTTGATGAAAATGTATATATACATGTACATGTGTGTGTGTGTGTGTGTGTGTGTATACATACATATATAAATGATGTAAGCTTTGCTTGGCTGAGAGGGCAAGAATTCTGAAAAATTCACTTGATCTGAGACCTTTTTAAATTTCAGGAAATAAGTTTTCAATCAATGCCCTCATCTAAAACGTTTCCTACTACAGACTTGGAATTCTCCATTCATTGTATAGACCCACTACAGCTCCTTCGAATATCCCCATGACTGAAATCCATGTAAGGGGGATAACCCCACCCAGCACAGACAATTATTTTCTTGTTTACAAAACCAACTGACTGTAATGTATTTCTTCCTCCAGTTGTAGAGAAGTTATGCGCTTTCAGCCATTTTGAGTCTGATGAGCCACCTATACTGCTAACCACTTTATAGATATGAAACCAATGGTCACTCTATGAATGGTTACAACTTTTAACTTCTGAAATGTATATATAAGGTGTAGGGGTAGTTGTGTTGTAAGTAGCTTGCTTACTTCAGGTTTGCTCACTGCGCCAGATTCGCTATTTGCTGTGAACGAAGATAGACATGAGTTTTGGCTCTGGGATCTATTTTAAAACGGGGGCGACATTTTTCATTAATGTTTTACGTAGTGTTTTTGGTACGGAAAGACTTTCAAACTTCGTATACTTATCTATTTTGTGTTATAGAACAGAAAAATATTTTTGTATTCGAATTTATTTCATGTAAAAAATTGTCTTATTTCGATAATTTCAACCAATCACTGACAAGTATTCAGTTGTTTATATTTACTCCTTTGGCTGATTAAGCGATGTAAAGCGTATTTAATCTCCATACCTTCGTTTTATTTGCTTTTTTCATTTTAAATTTGCTTTAACCCTAACCCTAA
>NC_068984.1:31225281-31225778 GCF_001194135.2 Octopus bimaculoides
AGCAGCTTTGAGTGAAGAAAACTTTTTGTGAACTTTAACGTACAACTACAGGTAAGACTTTTGTGTTTTGGGGGATTTAGTGGGGGTTTGTTGCTCGTGTTTATTTATATTTATGTCGAGCAGGGAGTCTCCACTGAATTCCACGCATTTGTCTGCATGTGGGTGTGCTTAATGTCTCACTTAGCGGCGAGAAGAGTGTTTTGGAGGTAATACGCCTCCAAAAATTGTGAACTTAGTTTCTAAAGGTTTGTTGGTTTCAAGCCGTGAATTGAGAACTACAAATGAATATTGTGAACAATCTCTTTATTACCCACTAGGGGCCAAACATAGAAAGGGACAATGTATCTGATTGGGGTCAGATAACACGTATGGGGTTACAAAAATATGAAACAATTAAAAATATAATAAAATCGAAAATCGAATGTTTACAACAAACAACACACAAAACAATATAGACAGATGAAGTGGGGGACTGGGTTACGCTCCGACCCCACAAG
>NC_068984.1:31227574-31228188 GCF_001194135.2 Octopus bimaculoides
CTGTTCCACACTTAATTCTTCCTTTTCCTGTGTAGGACTGACTCTTCCTGCTTCGGCCATCGTGCAGGCCTCCCTACACGGGGAAACCGTTACTGGTTTTTGGCCTTCAGTGGGGGTTTGTTGCTCGTGTTTATTTATATTTATGTCGAACAAGAAATCTCCACTGAATTCCACGCATTTGTCTGCATGTGGGTGTGCTTAATGTTTCACTTAGCGGTGAGAAGAGTGTTTTGGAGGTATCGCTCCTCCCAGGGCTTGGATTTGTGGTCTGCCACCCGGTATAGAACCTGATTGGATAGAGGATACTATCCGATGGAGGCTGGGCGGCAGTGGAGCCAAGCTCTTAAATGTGAAAATGCTATCTACAGCTGATTGGGTTGGGGCAAAAGCGGTTTTGACCCTGTGGACCCAATCAGCCAGAGATCTGGTATTTCCGGATTTTTTGACGATAGACGGCCAGAAATATCCGATAATTCTTGAGGGACGTAAACCCAAGTGCCACCGGTGTCTGAATCCCGGTCATATCAAGAAAGACTGTCCCCAGGACCAGAGTAAGGTCCTGGAACAGTTAACAAATGTTGTTACCTCCGGTCCTCCAGTGGAGGGAGAGACGG
>NC_068984.1:31228198-31242882 GCF_001194135.2 Octopus bimaculoides
CCTGGAACAGTTAACAAATGTTGTTACCTCCGGTCCTCCAGTGGAGGGAGAGACGGAGGAAGTCGAGGAGGTGGAAACCTCCTCGAAAAAAGGAAGAAGGGGGGCAACAATGGTTGCCCACCGAAAATTGTGGGGGAGGAGGAGGACCTTCCAGCAAAGGCGGAAGTACGCCCTACTCCAATGGCCCCAAAGAAAAAGAAAAAAAAGAACGAGGCACGGCCGGTGCTCGATAGTGCACCGCCGGCGTGTCCCGACACTCCTTTGGTGGGAATTGTGCCACCAACGGAGGAAAGCAGGTCGGCGGGAATTGTTCTGCCGACAGTAGAAGCTGTGGGCTCACCCTGTGAGGAAAAGGATCAGCTAATCCTATTCCGAAAGGGAGGTGCCCTGCAGAAATTTGTGAATAAAAGGAAGCGTCATAGACAGGGAGTCATCACCTGTACTAAGGATCCGGACTGGCCTCTGCAGGTGTCTGCGGAGGTCATGTAGAGTAGGCACAGAAGTGCGTTGGTGAATTCCTTCCCCCTCGCCGAATTCAGTATTAAAGAGTGACCCGACCCAGACCCATCGTGTTGCTTGAGAGAAGCGAAGGCTATATCGGGCGAAAAAACCTAAGAGGACTAGTGCCTCATATTGTGTAATGAAAAATCGTAAGAGGCAAATGCCTTAAATTATGACTTTTTATGTACGAGGTTCATAGCCTCAATGTGAAAATTTAATTTTATAAAGAACAGTGTTATAGAGAAGCAAAGTTCGGCGGGCGGCTTTTGCCTTCTCTCATTATACCATCATATTTATCATCCATTTCATCTCATTAATGTTTTTGTCCAGCCCGTAGCTACTCTCTATGTACTGCCTTTATGGCAAATTGAAATGAAATAAAGTAGCTTGCTTATCAACCACATAGTTCCGGGTTCAGTCATCTACTATAGTCACGGGCTTGTGAGTGGATGTGGTAGATGGAAACTGAAAAAAACCTGTTGTATGTGTGTGTGTGTTTGTGTGTCTGTGTTTGTCCCCCCCCCCCAACATCGCTTGACATGTGATGCTGGTGTTTTTATGGTCCTGTAACATAGCAGTTCGGCAAAAAGAGCCCAATAGAATAAGTACTAGGCTTACAAAGAACAAGTCCTCGGGTCAATTTGCTCAACTAAAAATAGCATCAAAATCTCCCTCACGCCATACCTTACTGTCTTTGAACATAAAGGACTCACCAGCTATTTAAATTCTTGATAGAGTAGACATGAAAAACAATCTTTCAAATATAATTAATTCAGTCGAAATTTCAGGCCAATTCCTAGGTCTGATGTTTAAGGGCTGACCTGAGGTTGAACAACAATAATAACATCTTGACATTTTGGAATGATTTTTTATCACATTAGAGATGCTATAGTGTTCTGTGAGGAAAATAGCTAAATATTTCTTGATTCATTTGTTAAACAGTTAGAAAAGATGCTAAACAATTTAAAAATTCATTTCTGGTTTACTAGTTAAAATTACTGAGATCAGTTTTTTGTTCTATATAAAGAAATATTGATAGAAAATAAGCCTCAGTCTATTGAGGAAAGGTAGACTATTGAGAAGAATCTTAGCCATTATGTCTTTATGTCTTGATGTCTTAAGTTTTAAGTGAATGTCTCCCGCTCATTTAGCACTTCAGAATTCAGACAAAAGAATCATTCCTATGAGACATTGTAACTTGCCGAAGTATCTACAAAAGAATTTTAGGTAGCAATTTATCAGGAAATTTTCTTATAACTTAAATGATTAATGATACATTGTGAGATAAAGTGTGAACTATCAAACCAGATTAAGAAACATATTTCCAAAATTGATGATAGTGAGTGAACTTGTGTATCATAATACTTAGTAGAAGCAGCAGAAAGAATGGTTTTATTCAATGAGATTATCAACATGTCATAACTCTAATGTCATGAGTTAGTATGTCACCAATGATTTGCTGGTTATTAAATGAATTGAATATGTTCAAACCAAATTAATATCTATGCAAGTTATTTTGCTTGTTTTGCTGATATTATAGTATAATTTGTGTTCTCAATGGGTTTTATAATGTGGGTTCACTCTCAGTAATTGTACAGATAGGATTTTAGGGAATCAAATTTCAGTCTTTATTTTTATTTTTTGTTCATGGATACTGAAATAAATATTCCACATTAGTCTCTTTGTTTCCATCTGAATTACTAATTAACTTATTTCTATCTAACTTGGCTTCCATTTCATTGGCCACAACATGAGGTATGTTGAATGAATTCATGCTGGCATGCATCCAGTGAGGAGAGCCAACACCTTCTTGAAGTTTAATGGACAAAGGCATTCATTTCATATGAATAGCAAGTTGGAAAGTGAAAGAAAAATTTGTGTTTTTATGAACAGACTAAAAACAAAGGCATATTCAAGGAAGAAACATTATTATTTATCTACCTTATACATATAACATCAATACTGTTGTATTTTCTTTTTCAAAGGGTTTATGTTTTTGGATAAGGTGTTTTTAATTGATACAATTAATCCCCAAATATTTTGTTTTTCATTGAGCCCTAGGGAATTAAAAGTTTAGTTGACTTTGGCAAGATTTGAACCAAGAACAGAATGTTAAGACATTTTAATCTGGTGTTTTACAATTGCTGTTAACTCATCACCTTTCATGTAATCAACGGTAACAAGAATTCATAAAATAATTAGCAATAATCCAGCAGGAAAATAAAACAAATAGTATATTAGCAGGATTACAAACTTGCAGCATGGATTAAGATAATGTAATTTTTATAATTAGAAGTAAAAGCTGTTAAGCTGCAGTAGAAAATGTAGATGATAAATATATACAAGTTGGTATTTGAAACCTAAATGCAACTAGACCAGTTATTAGGCTGCTAGCTTACAGACCAAGCATTGATTGGGTGTATACCATCACTTGTTTGGTTTACTTAGATATGTTGAAGAATCAGATCATTTCTTTTCTTTCCTTCTCTTTTTTCTTTAAGTAGTGGAAGCATTGTATAGCAGACAGAATTAAAGCTGCTAAAAAAACTTGTCATCAATAGTTTGTAACAGCATCTAATTGCTGAAACTACAGTGCTTTACAAAAGAAACACGATGTGGCCAATATTACTATAAAATTATGCTTGACTGAATTCAGTCATCAGAATCATAAATAAACATTTCGAATGCTGTTCTTGGAATCCTCTTTAAAAAAAATTTCAAGAGGCAATTCTATATATTTCTGCCACTAGTTTGTTGTGAGTTAGCATGAAATGTTCATTCATCAGTCATTACTTTTCCATCAAGATATGGCCATTTTATAAAGATATAGTTTGTAAATACGTCTACATATTAAGATTAAAGAGACAAAAAGAAAATTAGTGTTCCAACTATTTACAATGTTCCCATAATCCTACATGGATTATGGGAAATAGAATATAAACTCAATATTCACTATTATTATGCATGAATTGTCAAAGACATTTCTAGAGATAGATTATGTGAAGTAGGTGCGGACATAGCTGTTCAGGGAAGATGCTTGCTTTGTAGCCGTGTTGTTTCAGATTCAGTCCCACTGTGTGGCAACTTCAGCAAGTGCCTTCTGATACAGCCTCTGGCAAGCCAATGCCTTGCGAGTGAATTTGGTAGATGAAAATTATGTGAAAGACTGTCGTATGTCTGTTCCTTTTGGTTTGTGCTTGTACCCTTCCACTGGTTGAAACTGGTGATGGTTGATTTATGTCCCCATAATTTAGGAGGAAAAGAGAGACCAAGAGAATAAGTGCCTGGCTTAAAATGACTACTGGGTTAGGTCTGTTTGCCCAAGTCCTTGAAGATAATGCCCTAATATGGCTGCAGTTCATGGCTCCAATCCACTCAGCTGGTAAAAGCAAATAATCCAATGACAGACTGGTGTGCTGTCCAGAAGGGGAGCCTGGTGTTGCCATCCGGTTTCACCAGTCCTCAGTCAAATCGTCCAACCCATGCTAGCATGGAAAGCGGACGTTAAACGATGATGATGATATATACATATATATATATATATATATATATATATGTATGTATGTATATATCATAGAATCTGGGAAATAGGCCGCATGAGCCTATGACCCTGGAAAAGACATTTAAGACATTTTTTTTAATATGGTAGGATGGGATTTGTAAAATATTTTGTCACTATTAGTAGTAGTTTGTGTAACCATATTTGAGCCAATAAGGCTTGCCTCATTGGCTCAAATAGGCTTTTATTTCTACTCAGTGATTCATGGGGTTGTAAGTGGCATTTCTTAATGTTACAATAATAATGTTGCAATAAAAAGTTAAGTCTACTAATTGTGCAAAACAACAAGAGTTAATTGATGTTGTAATTACAATAGCTAATCCCAGCCTCTTGATCACTCAGAGATTGAGCCTCCATCTCTTTTTCAGACCGTAGTGGCTTAAGGCGAAAGTTGATATAACTGTGATACAATGACTTTGTTTTACACTTATAACACATTCTCAGATTAAATAACTCAACAAAAAAGTGTCACTTAGAAATCTATAGATTTAATCAGGAAGTTAAGAAATTAAATTAGATTAATTTTAGAAATATATAACTTAATAACATCAGTAAATTAATGGATGTCTACATTATCTTTTTAATGCCTTCCACTCATGTAGAAAGTATGTAATTCTAAGAAATTTAGTCATTATTATGCAGTTGTAAAATGTTATACATATCTTCTAAGGGAAAATAGGACATTTCTATTTATATTTATGGAATAATTTAGTGAGTGCTGGCAGCAGAAAATGCATCCAACTATCAAAAATAACCTGTCTCAAGAAATTCCACCTCACCCATGCAAGCATAGAAATGGATGCAAGTGATGATGATGATGATGACGAAAACGACAACAATGAAGAAGAAGAAGAAGAAGAAGAAGAAGAGTGAGATGGAGGAGAGGAAGAAATGGGGAGTACGAAAGGATAGATACAATGTGGTCAGTAATAATATCAACAGCCATAAGAACAGGCATTCAAATTTAGAGGAATCCTGCCCCTCAAGTCCGTTATCAACTTGTACATGGATCAACTCGAGCACTCAGCTCTTAACACCTGCCAATCATGCGTCTTCTTCTCAAGGTATTTCAACAACACCCCGATGCTCACCTCCACCTGTGAAAAGGTGACAACCATACATCAAAGCTTGAACAATGTCGTCAACCACATCAAATTCTAAATTGAATGCTTAGATGAGTCTAGAATCTCCTCTATGCTAGATTTCTATATCAAGATCACAGAGGAATGTTACATCTATACAAATCTTTATAGAAAAGCAGCGAGTAGGAATCTATTGTGCATTATGAATCAGCCCTGCCCACCAGAGCCAAAGCTGCATACATGAAAAATGATATCACATGTATAAGAGAGAGATGCAACAAAGTAATGGAGAAAGCTACCAATGGCATGCAGTTCCTTAGAAACTTAGTACATAACGGCTGTCTACCATCTGCAGCTGAACGACTGCATCCACAAAACATAAATGTGGGTAAACAACATAAGAAAACCCATAACACCAAGTCGTAAAAGTACTATACTTTGATGACAGAACAACTACAGCTATTCGAATTGATCTGCAAGGAGGGACTCAACATACAGTTAGTACACACTGGTCCATTCTTGAAGAAAGTTTTGTGTGCACTGTGGGGTGCACATGATCGACTGCCCTATCAATGACATCAAAACATGCTCAAGGGCCTATGTAGTATACAAAATAGTCTAAATAGTCTGCAATAAATGTGGGATATCCTACGTAGGGAGTACAACCAGGAAACTGCACATCCATATAAAGGAATGTATGCACATGGACACTTCAATAAAAAAACACCTTAGAAAGTGCTAAGCCCAGTATTTAAAAATTTCTATCAGGGCAACCCAATGCAACAGGGGCTATCTCAGAAGTGTTAGCTCTTCTTATAAAGAAACTGAGACCAGCCATTAACAACAGAAAGGAACTACATGAAGCAGACTGAACAATTCCTTTTTCCAACTACCGCTTTTTCCAAATGTCCTAAAGAAGTGGTCTTCACTCTGAAATATAGAAATATAAGGCAAAACTGCAACTTTGTTTTGCTTTCATTTCCTCTTGCAGTTTACATTGTACCATCTCGCATTGTTCTGGCCTCATACAACAACGTTCTTTAAAGTTATACCACAGAATGCTTCACCAAAACTACCTCATACATACATACCTACCTACCTACCTACATACATACATACATACATACACACATACACTCACACACAGAGATCTATAGATATACATATTTGTTTTATATATATATATATATATATATATATATATATGTTTTCACATACACACATACACGCATACACATAGTTATGCATGTGTGTTATGTTAATGCACAAATGCATTGATACTTACACTTGAGTCTCAACATATATTCTAATTAGACGAATGTTATCCTGTGTTCACAAATCAGATTATCAAATATCATAATTAAGATAATCATTACAGTGTTTTAAATTCCAATTAAGCAAACCATTTCACATGGCTGAAGTGATTATATGCTTTAATTAGTGAAAAAGTATAAAATGGTAAACAAAAATTATTTCTTTTAATTGACAGATACCTTATTATATACATTAGCAAGCAGTGAATGGAATGTCCATGATAGTGGTGAAGACACTGATGAAGGTGATAGTGATTTCCATAGCAGTTTGAATCATTGATAGACCACAACCAACTTCCCTTTATATTGTGTGTCTAAGGTGAGTCAGTTCTGCACATTTTAACTCAGTATTATAAAACAATTAGGATTTACAGTGTTATCTCTTGTTAATAGATGTCATCTTTTACTTCCTGTGATTGCTTATATGTTGTAGACCAATAGTCTCTGAGACAGCAAGGGAGCCTCTCTAAGCAGCAAAGGAGACACTGAGATGTCATTAGACTTGCTAAAAACAACAGACCAGTCTTACTAAAATTATACTTCAATGTCATGAAAAAAAGAAGGCCTCATTGGTTAATTACTACTGAAAACCAGATGTGGTGGTCATGTGGAAAATATATTCATTTAAATCTGACCTGGAATTAAAGAATCTACTTCTTAATAAGTCTTTTGGAACTATGCGTTCTTGCCAATGACACAATGCTGAGGTCATGATGGAATATGAACCTTCAACATTTGGCCATTTTGTTTGGTTGTGTTTAACAAACTTTGGTCCAGCCAGTCACATCACTTCAATGTATAAGTTTTGTTAAATATATTGGTGGAATCTCTAAATATCATAAGAAAATTTGTGTGACATGCTAATGACAGCAACACAATACAAGGTCAGAAAGCATTAGCTAAACTACTGGGGTTAATTTGACTGTTGTTTTACTTTTGAACTCGCAAAATAATGAGGAGTTAAGCTGATCCTGGTAGGACATGAACAACATAAACGCAGTAAAGCATTTTGTCCAATGATCTAATGATGACAACAAAAGTGATGATAATAATTGCTATAGAGCAGTGGTTCCCAAAGTGGGTGGTACCACCCCACTGGGGGCAATGGAAAGATCTGGGGGGGGGCATTGAAGGAAAATGGGGCGATAATGGAGTGACCAAAACGAGGCAATGAATATTAAAAAAAAAAAGCCCACAAAATAAAGGGTTAATTAAATTAAGTTTTATTTGTGAAATACTGTTGTTTTGAATTTGCTGCAGAAAATGGTCTATGTCTGTGATGGTGAGTGGTGGGGCACAGCACTAGGAATGTTACCTTAGAACCAAGGGGCAGCAGCCTGGAAATGTTTGGGAACCATTACTATAGAGGATGGATAAAGATGAATCAACCCCAAAAATCTATATGTGTTACTTATTTTATAGGTCCTGGAAGAATGAGGCCTATAATTAAGCATGGCATATTAAAACTTAGAACGTAAAGTGGAAGTATATCATAGCTGATAGATATTTATTGTACTGTAGTACTTTTTCTGACTATGCAACAACAATATTTTTTAAAATCATATAATAATCAATAATTAGACCTAGTATACATTGGATACTTATTTTATTAATTCTAAAATTATGAGGAGTAAAGTTAAGTTCAGCAAGTTGGCTATGAACTGAAAAGGTAAATACTCCTAGTTGTTTAAGCTGAAACTCTAAGATTATCATGATCATAATTATTTTGTGTCTCCTTACCAAGATGGTAAGTTTGGACAGGGAGTCATTCTTGGAGTCAGTTGTTAATTAGAGTTACTACTCTCTTAGATGAAGCAAAATCAATGATCTACTCTTACAGTTTCTTTTTTGGTCCAGTTTCAATGATTGGATGGTCTTACTATCACCAC
Organism: Octopus bimaculoides; assembly: GCF_001194135.2. Taxonomy (NCBI): domain Eukaryota; kingdom Metazoa; phylum Mollusca; class Cephalopoda; order Octopoda; family Octopodidae; genus Octopus; species Octopus bimaculoides. The sequence goes on from NC_068984.1 coordinate 31,236,543, forward strand.
CAGTTTCAGAATCTACTGGATGCATTTTAACATGGCACAAATGCTGGAGAGTTTCTCATGTTCTTGACAAGAGTAAAGAGTTTACTTGATTTCATGATATTTCTGCTTATTTGCTAAACACTTTACAGAGTGTACTGGGAGAAATTTATTGTGGCACCAGGACTATGAGGATACGTTGCACCGATTAACGTTAAAAAGTTCACAATCCATTATGATGTCTGTGTTTGCTCAAGTCTTTGTGTTCAAGAAATGGAATAGTGAAGAGAGCAATAATAGAACAAGAATTGGTAGATAAAGAGAGAAAGAATATTATGATAGAAACACTGTGAGAGAGACTGATGGATAGAAAATAAACTTGAATATTAACAAGAAAACAAATAACAAAATAATATTTTCTTTTCATCCATTTATTTTAATTTTCATAAATTTTTATGCTTCAAATATATTAATGATTTTGTTCCTGTTAAATTTCCAGATTAATCCTGGTCATCTCACCAAAACAACTCCATAATTGGATATTTCAATGCTGCTAATGTTTAAAGACTTGAAAGAATAGCATGGAACACTTTACAACATTGCAAATGATATTTCCAGGTTCTAAAATTCATGGTAATTGAAATATCAGAAACAATGTATTAAGCTTGATAGTTTTAATGTGTATATATGTGTATATATTTTTTTCTGTGTGCATGTATTTTTTAATAATCACTTTCTAATATTACACCATCGAAAATGTGTTGAGAAAACACAAACACTTGGTTAGAGTTAGAAACTAAAATGCAAAAACAATTTGAAACCGAGGAAAATGACATATAGAAAAAAAAACATGAAAAAATATAGATTTATATAGCAAAGGTGGAATAAGTAAATATTTGACTTATTATTAATATGTTTTTCTACAAATTTGAGCTGAAATGATTTGCAATTAGATAACTTCCTGAAACCTATTTCCTGACTCAGCCCACTTCAAGCAACATATTACAAAATGTACATCATTATTGGAAATTTCAAATAAAATCACAAGTAATTTACTAAATAATTCTTTAATTAGTAATATAGATCACACACTCTCTCTCTCTCTGTCCCTCTTTCTTGTTCTCTTCTACTTATAAGCATATGTGTGTGTTCATGCATGTGTGTTCGTGCATGTGTGTGTGTGTGTGTACAGGAAAAAGGATACTTGCAATATCCACTTGGAAGTACAAATATCAATTTGCTAATAAATATAAATTTCCACCAGTAATTATCTCTCTCTGTTTGTCTGTCTATATATATGTGAATAGATAAATATATGTATACATTTATGCATACAAGGGGTTTCAAAAGGTATCCAACTTTATTTTATACCACAAAACTAATGTTGCACGGGGAAAATCTTTTGGGTAGAAGGTGACACCACCTTTCCTGCACATGCACAACTATTTTCCATCATTTGGACACATCAGCTCATAGTTGTTAAACCTAAAGTACAGGCATAAAGTGCACATTCAGCAGATTTTTATTTTCCCCAAATGCATTAAACAGAGATATTACATCAAATTTTTCCAAAAGCTTTGTGATGCTTAAGTTCAAACTAGCCAGAATATTCAGCAGGTCTTTGATGGTGATACCATGTGCAAATCTCAGATCAAGGAGGGGTACAACTGCTTCAAGCATGACTGTACCTGAGTAGAGAGTGAGACAAGCTCAGGTGGGTTATTCACAAGTGGAAATGAGGAGTCACTTAAAAATGTTCAGCGAATAGTCATGGAAAACTGTTGAGTAACAATCCAGGAAATTGCTTATGAAATGGGTGTAAGTACAGTATTATTCCATTTTGCTAGAGGATTCGTGCATGTAGAGAGTGTTGGTGAAATTCATCCCTAAGGTGATGGAGGAGCAGCTGAAGCAACTCCACATGGAAATCACTTAGGAGAGGCTGCACTGTGCTAACCACAACCTAGACTTCATAAAGAACAGCATCACTGATGATGAGACACAAGTTTACAGTTTCTGCTTGATGTGTTCAGACATCTTGTGTGAAAATGAAAATTCAAACTGATGCAGTCTGCTGGCACAAAAATGTTCGTACATACACTGGAAGGGTGACATCATCTCTCATCTAAAAGATTTTGCTCATGAGGCATTAGTTTCAACAGGAAAAAATATAGTCAGATACATTTTGAAAGCACTTTGTATATATATAAATATATATATATATAAATGTGAATGTATGTGTGTGAATAATGACATTGCACATGTTGGCACTGTCTGAGTAAAATGATTATATGCTTACATTCCTTAAAACTCTTATGTCTGGTTTCCCTATTCTATGAAAAGCCAGGCAATAAAAAGTCTTTATTTGAAAAGCATGTAAAAGTTCATGACAGACAGAGTATCAATCTATATAATTTGTCTCAAATATTTCACCAACCAGCCCATGTTAGCTGGAAAAAGTGAATGTTTAGTAAAGAAACAAATAGACAATATTATATATAAATATGCTTGTGTGTGTGTGTGTGTAGCTATCTGTGCATGAGTGTGTTCTTAAGAAGACTACTCCCCAATAGCAATGTTTTAGTTCTAGTCCCATTGCATTGCATCTTCTACTATAGCCCTTGGCTGACCAAAGCCTTGGCAGTAAATTTTGGAGTTAGATACCTGAAAGAAGTATAATATATATATATATATTTATATAAGTCCAATATATTTGTATATATACTACCAAAACTAAATACCCACTTACATATCCCACCCTTACCTTCTCTCTACCTTTTCTATACCCATCCCTTAATGCAGCTCTATAACACCACCCTTACTCACATACCTCTTTTACTTCTTACCCTCTCATCTCTTCCTCTCTCTCCCTCTCACATCTCCCTTCATTCTATCACTTTATCCTGACCACTACCTAACACACCCGCTCTCATTTCATTCCCTCTTTCTTCATTTCTTTTTTGTCTCCTTCCCTTTTACTTTTTCTCTTCTTTCTCCCATTCTCTCCTCCTGCTTTTGATTTAACCTATCCCCTATTTCTAATCATACACGTCTCTCCTCCCTCCATCTATCCATTAATATTACCAACACATTCCCAAACTTTAATTCACACCAAAAAAACCCCTCGACTGAGCAACACTGTTTACAAGGCTCTATGCTTGGAATGACCAAATATAACTACCATTGGAACTCACACACCAGGTACAAGAAACTTCTTCACCAATTATATACACCATTCTACTTGAATAATGGAACTGTAAATATAATATCCTTATGTATTTCAATTCTTCTTTCATTCCCTTACTTTCCTCAGTATTTCATATCTTCTCTACAATAATTAATAGCCAAACATTTTCTCGCACTGTCTCTGATGAAGTGATATGTAAAATATCCCGGAAACGGCTGTAAGACTTTTTATTTATAAATGTTCTGAAAACTATTTACAGCCTTGGATTTTTTTTTTATCTCATTCTGTCAATTTATATATATGCATGCTAATACATGATCCACGTTGGACTCATCTCTCGTATCATTATCAAACCAGGAGTTTAACCATGGTCTATCCGAAGCACTTACTTGGTGTTACCCAACACATTTTGAGTCTTCTTGATACCAATAAATCTCATACCCTATATAAATATTTGTTTATATCATCCAATCCATACCAGCATGGACAACAGGCATTAAATGGTGATGATGATGATGATGATGATGCATCAGTCACTGGACTTGCTTTGGTCACTGGACTACAGCTATGCTGGAGCAACATGTAATATGCTGTTTCCTTTTAAATTTCATTTCAGTCTTGTTAGCAAACTGGATGTTCTTAACGTATTACTTTCGACAAAATTCTGTATGAATTTTCACAGTTAGTTGCACTGTGTTCACACACACATTATGGATTATAACATAATAGTGTGATGTATAATTAACCTTGGCTGCTTTGAAATAAATCAACCCTGTATTGTATTTAAAGTATATTCACTTCAATGTGAGAGCATATTAACTTGGGTGTTAACCCTTAAGAATCTTCACAGTCAGACAAGTGTGATTACTCATACAAAATGGATTATGTCAAAGCCTGTGTGGTGTAATCTAAAATTAAGAAGTCTATCAGAATTTATATATACTTAGCCAGTAGTAGACTTTAGTTGTGTTAGACCTGATAATGTCCAATAAGTATGAAAATTATAATTTTCTGGTTGCTAAGCTCGTATTTTCTCTCCTTAGCCTATTTGTTTAATTATCAAACTTATTTCACAGTACACTAAATTATGTTCACTTACGCAATATTTCACACCAGTGAAAATGTCTGTTAGAGTTTTGTTCCAAATGTTTGCCTGTAATACAATAATATCAATTTGTCTGAGAAATTATACATGAAGGGATTTGATAAATTCTCTATTCACACTTTACAAATTACAGGAAATAATATCTTTGTTACGTGGCTCTTGTTTGAAGATAATTTCTTTTCTTTTTGTTGTCTTTGTTTCCTTGATGAACAATTTGTGCTAATAAAGCATATATACATACATAATTATTTTCTTTGTTAACCAGGGAATAAAAAAAGTGTTCTAATGACCTGTTAAAAAAATAGTAAATTATGTAATAAACAAATAACACTGCTTGAGAAAAAAAAGATGCAATAAAACAAAACAATTGCTTGTAGATGATAATGACAGCTTTTAATTTCCTTCTGTGTCAATAAACGATGTTTTAATCTTCTTACTTTGATTTTATTATAATGAATTTGAAATAGTAAAGCAACAATAAATAAATTAAAAGAGCTGCTTGGGTTTCACATTAACAAATTTTTATTTTATTTTAATTAATGGAAGGTGGTTATAAGGTTAACCTGCTGAACCTATGTCAAACTGAGCAACTTAAAACAAGCGAAGGATGGAAATAAATTATAAGAGAAAGATGAAAACAACAGTAAACATGATGACATTGATGGTACTGATGACTTGTTTTGTAGGTGGTGTGTTGATGGTGCTGTGTTTATGGGACTGATCATAGCTTTAGGATAGTTGGCGGTGGTAGTGGTATTTTGACAGTGAAGCTGACAGTTGATGGTAGTTGTGATATTGATTGTGGCAGAAGTTATGCAAATGGTGATGATAATGATGGCAGTAGTAATTGTGTACATGGCAGTGGCATTGATGATAGTAATGTAAGAAGTGATGGTGGTATATATGGCAGGAGAGATGGAAGAGGTAGTGGCAATGGTAATACTGCCAATGCTTGTTTTGATAATGGTGATGATAAATTTGTTTTTTTTTAAATCTTATTATGGCATTCTGTTTTATGTGACTTTTTGTAACAAAAAGCAAAACAATTATTAAAAGATAGAATTCATTCTAAAATAAGAATAGATTTACTGTAGGAACTGTTCTCTATGTCTAATGATCCAAAATTAAGTAGCAATATATGTCTAGTTAATACTGATATAGGTGAATAAATTTATTTTGGAAACTCTAATGTTAACCAGCTCCTCCATCACTGAACTGGAGAAGAATCAGCTTGATGATGTAGTTAAAAAGTGATTTTAGAAAACAAACAAAACACTAACAGCAAAAGTAATGCAACTCAATAAACCATATTTTATTACAATGACTGTTCACACCTCACTGAGCAAGTTTTGTCAATGAAAGTATATCTATGCAGTTACTTGGCCTACAAGAAATAACAATCAAATTACACCTTATTGTCTTCATAAAATGCGAAGTATGCATTGAATGATGTTGTCTAACAAGTTCTATTTCACGGCATGGCACTTTGGGTAAGAATCTTCTACCATAGTTTTAGGTTTATCATAATTTGGTGGATGGAAACTGAATGGAAGTTTATCCATGCAATGTTTCCTGTTCTTGGATCAAAAATCAAATCCATCATCTAGTAGAACATCATCAACAGTTCCTTGGTCACCCTCCCTTAATGCTAGGATCATCTGGGACAGACTTAGAGCTTGAAAATAGTTTTCTACCTACAAACCTTAGAGGCTGGGGAAGTGTCATGAGCATTGTCTCATGAATGAACAAATAAAAATATATTCTCATCATCATCATCATTTCTCATATTTGCATGCATGAAATAAGATTATGTGGCCCTTCCTGGCACCTACTTCTATTTCCTGGTGACAAAAGTAGGCCAGACATGGTTATACAGAGAACCAGAAGCAAATAACACCATCCAACACCACCAGCAAGGGAATTGTTTACTGTCAATGAACACATGTAAAGACAAGGAGAAATATGAATTCACTCACACACACACATGCACACATGTGTCACATATGCATATATGTGTCTACATACATACATACATACATGCATATATATATATATATATATATATGTATGCA
>NC_068984.1:31242892-31249739 GCF_001194135.2 Octopus bimaculoides
TATATATATATATATATATATATATGTATATATATATATATATATATATATATGTATAAGGTCAGGTGGGTTGTGAAGTTAAGGTATTTCCAGGGAAGCACTCGACCTGAATACTGGGCTATCAACACCTGGCCAATGGTGGAATTCTTCAAGTGAAGAAAATCCAGGCTTCATGACGATTATACTACTTGTTTGTTGTTAACACAACTTTTCAGCTGATATACTATCCAGCCTCCATCAGGTGTCTTGGGAAATTTCGAACCTGGGTTCTCATTCCTAAGGTATTTTTCGATGTTGTTGTTGTTGTTGTTATTATTATTATTATTCAGGTCGCTGCCTGGAATTGAACTCGGAATCTTGGGGTTAGTAGCCCGCACTCTTAACCACTACACCATATACTCTTAACTACTATGCCATATGACCTGAATAATAATAATAATAATAATGATGATGATGATGATAATGATAATGATAATAATAATAATAATAATAATGATAATGATAATAATAATAACAACATCGAAAAATACCTTAGGAATGAGAACCCAAGTTTGAAATTTCCCCAAGACACCTGATGAAGGCTGGAGGGTATATCAGCTGAAACGTTGTGTTAACAACAACAAGATGAGGACAAATATCTGTCAAATGTAAATAATGTAAATAATGTATGTAGATTCTACTTCCTTATATGGGAGTGTTCGCTAGTATCATGATTTCTGGAAAGTTCTTAACATTTTTTAAGCACTATAACTGATAAGAAACTTTAACATACTCACATCTTTATTCATTTAAGTAATTTCCATTGTCTTTTTATGACGTTAGTCCACCTAGCAGGCAATTTAAATGTTCCATCAGCATAAAATTCAGTTACTTTTGAGGCAAAAAAGTAATCTATGTGAGTTTTGATATGATCAATATCATTAAATGATTTTCATTTTAGAGAATTCTGCAGAGACAAAAACAGATAGTCAGCTGGCGCAATGTCAGGAGAGTGTGGTGGATGGGGCAAGAGATCCCCACTCCGCCTAGGTTCATGCATCTTTGTGTGGACAGCCAAAGACACATGCAATACGGCATTGTCCTGGTGGAACAGAACTCCTTTCCTCTTGGAGAGTGCTGGCCTCAATTCTTTGATCTTTTGATTGAAACTTTCTAGTTGACGGCAGTACACATCAGAACTGATGGTCCGATTTTGTGGGAGTAGCTCATAGTAAATAATACCTTTGAAATCAAACTAGACATCAAGCATAACTTTTTCTTACTATATTATCGTAAACAATCCAATTTTCACCTCCAATTACCAGTTGTTTCAGGAAACGCTTATTTTCATTGCGTTTCAGTGGCTGTGTGGTAAGTAGCTTGCTTACAAACCACATGGTTCTGGGTTCAGTGCCACTGCGTGACACCTTAGGCAAGTGTTTTCTACTATAGCCTCGGGCTGACCAAAGCTTTGTGAATGGATTTGGTAGACGGAAACTGAAAGAAGCCTGTCGTGTATATGTCTGAAATGTCTGGACCACTTGTACACTTGTGTGCATCTCATACATTCCTCTCCATACACCTGCAACTTTGCATAGGCCTCTGAGCATGTATCACTATGACAACTTTCTCTGTAATGGTCAATGTGATGATCACATGCTACATACATTCCTGCCAAGCATTCCTGTAAACACACAGTGGAAGTGATCTAGAATGTTAGAACTTAGTACCCATGCACAACAGTTTTCAAGGTCCATTTCTGCGAAACGGCTTGACTCTACATGCTTTAGCTTCATTACTATGGCAACAATCCAGATACTTATTGATCAGACCTCATATGTATGTATATTATGTATGCATGTATGTATGTATGTATGTATCTATGTATGTATATTTGTGTGCTGTAGTTTATTTATGCCAGTCCTGTAGCCAGTTACTTTGAAGTTTCCATGGCCTGCTGTTGGATCTTCAGAAATGTCAGACTGGTCAAAAAAGGGTTACTACACCACACTGAGGGTAAAAGCAGTTATGGATAGAAAAAGAACAGTGTGCATTGATAGTTGTAATAATAACAGTCAATGTAATATGTTTCACATTTTGGCACAAGGCCAGCAATTTAGGCAAGGTAAATTGATTACCTGAATCCCATTGTTCAACTGGTACTTATTTTATCAACTCCAAAAGGATGGAAGGCAAAGTTGATTCCAGTGGAATTTGAACTTCAGAATCTAAAGTCAAAAGAAAAGCAACTAAGCAGTTTTCTAAAAATTCTGCCACCTTGCAGCCTAACATTCAATGTAATATTAGCCCCTTAGCATTTAATCTAGTCCATCCCAAATATTCTACCTGTTTTATATTCATACTGGCCAGATCCAGCCTCTCACACATAGACTACAATGTTATTTTCAAAATAAGCAATCACATAATCAAAATCTCAAAACTACGAGATAATGCATGATTAATTTAAAACAATGTGAATAAATAAGCATAATATTTGACAGACTAATCGAAATGCTAAAGAGTTAATAAAAGTTTATGCTGAAATTAGTGAAAATACTTATCTGGAATCAAATATTTATATACAAAATTGCAGTTGGTAGTCAGAATATACTGATAAGAAAATCTTGAGGTTGGTAAACTTGAAGTTGCTTGACTTGCTAAATGTATTAGCCAAAATATCATCATTTCAATTTCTAGCTTCTTGAAAAAAGAAAGACCACATTGGAAAATGTAAAGTTAGAAAGATGGAAGGGTTGCTGGTGGAATGTGCTTTCAATATAGATCTGCTTGACTAGGACTGTCCTGGTGTTAAATAACAGGACCAATATTTATGATATATTAGAATTTACTAATGAGTAGAATATTAACTGTAAATATGTTCAATGTATTGCTGTTATTTAATGTCTTTCTGTCAGTATTTCTGTCATAGAAAGTGTACAGCAAATTCACAGCTACAAGATTCTTCATCTATTTTCTTATACATCTTTTGGAAAACTTTTACATCACTAATCAGGTTCAACACCAGGCTATCACTCCAGCAATCATTTTGTCAAGTGAGTAATTATACATCCATGTAAATACTTCGGTTACATAACATTATTATGTATCTGTACAAGGTAAAAATACAAGAATAAAGAACAACAAGTATTTAAGTCAACGTGAATATTTGACATTCTAAATTAGATTTTGTCACTTCGTTGCAAATATGATGTTATTGAAACTTGGTGTGTATGTTAACAGGCTGGAACATCTTTATATAGCAATGCTTAATAAATAACACAAATATAATCCTACCCAGTGTAAAGAAATATACACGTATACAAGTTGTGTGATTTATTTACTCTCACATAATATTATCGCACAAAACAGTGAAACCTCAAAGAAAAATATACCATTGCAGTACTGGAAGTTTCCCCATATAGCATCTCTCAAACCAGCCATTTATCTACCTAACTTCAACTGGTGAGTCATTATAGGAAACATTTTTTTCTTGTACTTTTATTCTTTCTTGGATACTAATCAAGAGTATTTCCCTATAGTATTCTTATAAATGATAACAGCTAAATCTGACCAAGTATATATAAAAGAAACCAATGATAAAAACCAAGAAAAAAGAAACTTTAAAAACAAAATAAAAAAGAAAATGAAATGTGCCTATCAAATAGCAAAACATATGACAATAAGACAGATTAGAAATTTATATCAATAGCCTTGCCATCGCTGCACTGTTAAGAATGGAATATAAGGCATTCAACCTGAAATCATTATACAGAAATTGTATTGACAAACTTTTCAGAAACTTTGACTAGTTAGCTGTTATAAAATATGTTCTTTCTTTCTTCTCCTCCCTGTGACTGCTTCAGACTGACAGAAAATAACAATATTAATAATAAAAAAAAAAACGAACCTCAAAGAGGCAAAAATTGGTAATTCTCCCGCAATTTATTCTGTATGTTGCTGATTTATTAGAGTTTAGTACATCTTTGAAATTGCACTCATAATGGATTAATTATTTCATCAAATTCCCGCTTTCAAATTCCAGAAATTACATTTTTAGTTTCTGATAGAAAACAAATCCTAGTGGAATAGCATCAGTTAAATTCCTTATTGAAAAAATATCTATATAGATTAGTCTAGCAAAATATTTTCATAACAAATGATTTTTATTTTACTTTTTCATCTTTACTTATTTATTTATTCCGTGTCATAAAGCAATGTGTTCAATGATGACAAATAATTCTTTCACTCTTTGGATGTTAATAATACTAATTTACATTTTGAAGAAAATAAAACCCAGCAAAATACAAATATACACACATACAATGGAAAAAAATAACAACAAAACAAAATACTTGTTTATATGTGTACATATATATATATATATATATGTATATATATATATATATATATAATTACTTGATTCATATATATTTACTTGATTTCAAAATTTGATATAATATATAGAACATAGTTGCATTCATTATCACAAAAAAAAAAATCTATCTTTTGTTACTCAACCTATATTGCTCAGTATGAAGTTCTACTTAATAAAAAGGTTACCACATTCACCTACTTTACCTCCAGTTTCATTTCCCATATAAAAACATTACTAATTTTTTAGTGCTCTCTCTCTACATTACTTCATACACGCAATTATTATGTGTACCAACATCCTTTTGTTGTTAAAGTTCAAACAAATATGAACTGGCCTGAGTGTACACCATGTCCTCCACAATTGGATTTTCAGTTTTCCAGATTTCTCAATACCTCTTATTCAATGGCTAATTCCCTTCACATATGGAAAAATGCTATCTCTACTCCTCTAATTCTGCCAAATTTTGATCTATGACTATCTCATGTCTAATATTTCAAATACAGCAGTGATAATTACAGATAATTATTTCTCATAACAATTTCATTGTGTACTTTCTTCAGTGAGAATGTATAGCTCCAAATCTTTCCAATTGAATCTATATTAACTAATAAAGGGACGTCAACTTGATTACTTACTCTAATAAAAAAACAAAAAAATAAAAAGATCACCCTAATTTCCCTCAAATCAAACTACATCACCTCAAACAAAGAATGGCACATTGGATAAAATGTAGTTCCAGACACACTGAAATAAAAATGGGATGGTTATCACTTTAATCTCAAGTCTCCTCAGTCAATGTTGTCCTGGAGCTAAACAGCAACTAAAGTTTATTTTGCTGCAGAGATCCTTATAATAGCATATTGGATTTTAGAACTTGGCTGAAAAAAAGAAAAAGACCTATATATTTCACATTAACCAAGAAAATAATAATTTCATTTCTCTTACAAATTTTTGTATAGGTAGCTGACTTCATTTTTCCCATATTTAATAGTACATCCAGGCCCTTGAGTGCCAATAACAAATGTATGCAACTATGTATGTATGTACTATGTATATATATGTATATATGTATGTATGTCTGTGTGTGAGTGTTTCTTTACGATGAACAACAGAAAAGCCATCTACCCTTTCTCTCCTTAAAGCTATGTATTCCTCATACCCACCTTTCTGTGTGTGTGTGTTGTATCTATGTATTTACGAAAGTATGTATGCAGCGTTGCATGTATGCAGTGTTGCATGTATATGACAGCTGTGTTAATGTTAACATCTCATTGCCACTGTTGTTTTCATCTTCCCTGATATTAGTCACCCTCTCTCTGTTACTACATTTCCCTCAGACTAATACTTTTTGCAACCTTCTCATTTTATCTTATAATTTGTCCAATACCCTTGGGAGCATATTATAGGGTTTTATTGAAATCCAGTTGACCTATTTTTGAACTGGATGTTTGTGTAACATGTATGAAATGTTTCGTGAATATTGGTTCGCCGGTTTAGGCACTAAGATGGTAACAAACAGACAAAAATTGCTATTTATATATTAGATGTATGTGTGAGCACGTGTGTGTGTGTGTGTATTATACATGCATGTATGTGTATGTATATATATATATATCATCAACATCGTCGGCATTGTCGTTGTCATCATCCTCTTCATCATCATCATTATCACCATTATTTAAAATGTGTCTTCCATGCAGGCATATGTTGGATGATTTGACAGGGCCTCACAAGGCTGGGGGGGAGGGGCTGTACCAGGGTCCCTTGTCTGTTCTGGTATGGTTTTTATGGCTGAATGCCATTCCTACCACCAACCACTTTATGGTATATAATATTGTCTGACATGAGGGCACATTGTTACGCCCCCATGTCAGACAATATTATATACCATAAACCACTTTACAGAGCGTACTGGGTGATTTTTTTACATGGCACCAACACCAGTGCTTCTTATGTGACACCAGCACTAGTGCTTTTTACTTGGAACTAGTACCAACAGGTCATCAAGTACCTGCCAAAAGAAAAATCCCTCAACTGAGTGGTTGAAGTTGTATTGAGGGGTATGTATGGCTTCATGTCAGTTGAGAAATTAAAGGTATACAGAGGCAGGGATAAGTGTCTTGCTATAGAATAGATACATGGATACTCCAGTTGGAAAAGAAATGAGAGTGAGTTAGAGAATAAAATTAAGAGAGCAATAGTGATGGATTACCAAATAATATGTATGTCAGAAAACCTTAACAGCAAAAGTGCTTACATGCAATACAAAAATATCCTTCCCAAAATTTATGTCATTCTGTCTTTTAAGATGTTTTTATATGATTGATAATTTTATTTTAATAATAAAAATAATTTTAATAAATTTAATATTAGAAATACGCACATATATATGTGCATGTGTGTGTGTGTGTATGTATATTTGCATATATACACACACATATACATGCATCTCTCTCTCTCTCTCTATATATATATATATATATATATATATAT
>NC_068984.1:31249946-31257332 GCF_001194135.2 Octopus bimaculoides
TGTAATGTTCGCCATTAGCGTCCGTTTTAGCCTTTCGGCTTGACCCTTGGTGAGTTCTAGTTTTTCTACGCTGGATGTGACCCTGTTGATGTGTAATTTGGAGGAGACACATAGTTTAACAAAATGAAGCTGTTGAGTCGTCACGGTTTTCCGTAGGCTACTGAATACAGTGTCTTTCAGTATCTTGCTAGCCTGGCTAAGGCTCGCGTTGTTCCGTTTACATATTTGTTTTGCAAGATTTTTTATGTGAAATCGTGTAATGTTCGCCATTAGCGTCCGTTTTAGCCTTTCGGCTTGACCCTTGGTGAGTTCTATATATATGGATGTATATAGTGAGGGAATTCAAGTAGATATAGGAATGAGTGTAGTGATCAGTGTGGGGGGATCAGGTGGTGGTATACACAATATGGGTGACGAGAGGTGCTGGGATGAGTGAACCAGCAGTGTCTTATTAGAGAAGGTACAAGACAAAAATAACCTGAGAACAGACCAAATTAATAACAGTAGACAAAATTGAGATATGAGACATCACGTCTGTGGGCAAGTGGTTAAAGTGTGTTGCAGGTTAATTTCATGCTAATTAGTGAAGTAGCCTTCCTTTGGACGTGTCCTTGCATAAATGTGTGTGTTCCAGAGTGTTAGTATTTTCTTTAGGTGTGTGTTGGGGGACTGAAGTATTTTGTGACATTCAAACAGAGGAAGGCCAGTCTTTGAGATAAGGCCTTCGATATGTTAAAGATGTGAATTTACTAGGATAAAATGTCTGTGATAGTAGGGTGTATCATGTGAAATAATTGTGAAGGTCCTGTCCACATCATCATTTTTCAAGTAAAAATAAAGTTGCAGAGTCTTCATAGGTTCAATTATTTTTTCTTTTATTGCATACATATTCGGCAAGACAATACAAAGTGTTGAATGTATTTACTTCAGAAAATAGTTTCAAGGTGAATTAAACAATGCTATGAACACAGGTGGGGATTTTAAGTATTTTACTTAATTCTACCTTTCTTGCACTATAGAATCATACATATTTACAATTTAGTTAGAATCCAGCTCCTGTCCATTGCTATGCACATTCTTCAACAGGCATTTCTATGTATTCAACTAGCTTAATGAGAACGATATCTTGTTTTCTAAGGCACTAGAAATTTTAAATAATTACATAAAGTAGTTAATGTTATGATAGATGTGGATTGTCTACGACTGTTTGTAAGCATCTTATGTAATTGTGAAAGACAAAATAATTTCCATATATTATAAATGAAAATATCAGCATCAAGTTGTATGGTTTTAAATATGAGAATTCAAACACCATCAAAGAATAAAGTTTTTTTATTAAAAATGAAGAACACCATCAGCATCTCTGTTGCCATTATTGTTATCATTGTCGTTGTCATCATGACTGTCCTAAACTCTGTTTACATACATACACATGCACATACTAGCACAATCACAGATATATATACTTAAGATATATAACATATATGTATACATATCTACCTATATATATATCTATCTATTGACACATATACACAAAGAGAGGAGGAGGAAGGGAGAGAGAAGGAGAGAGAGAGAAGGAGAGGGAGAGAGAGAGAGAGAGAGAGAGAGAGACCATAGCTTAGACTAACGCCTCCCATAAAAATGTAATAGAGACTTGGCAAACTGCATCACAGCCTATCCATCCAGGAGGAAAGTGACTCTAAGTAAAATGTTATAAAAGGTGGAGAATGTCTTTTCTTTTCTTCACCATAGACAACTTCTTTAGTGCCAGCACCAAGGGAAAATGCACTCAGTATACTCTATGGAATGGTTGCTGACAGGCAGGTGATATCACACCCAAAATTACATTAACATTAAATGTTCAACTCTCTGCAGGCTGTATTGATGGTTAACCATCTAAGAAGGTATTGGTTCAAGGGTAGATTTTGATAGAAGGTAGAGAGCTTCTTTACTTTTCCTTTCATATGTTAACTATTATTCTACTAATAGCATACAGAATCCATCTAGTACCCTTTATGAAATGACTGATGAATGGAGGGGTATAAAGCCACCGAAATAAAATTAAATTAAATTTACAAGTGAAACATCCAATCTGCAAGGTGAATCACAGGTCAGTGCTCCACCCACATACGAGTAACTTTGAATAGAGGAGACCCTTCAGTCTTTCTACATGACTCAACTTTAGTTCATAAATTTATAGCTATACATTTATATTCTAGTAATAACTGTCTTAAAAAGTACAAAATGTTTCAAAAGTGTGCAAAGAAAATGGAATTAGTATATAATTCTCTAATTAAGTTTTAACTAAATAGGCTTCATGAAATTAGTTCACAAGATTTCATTTTGAGAGATAACTATGATCGTAGGTTTAAAAAATTTTTGACCAACAAAAATATAATCTGTTCATAAAAGCAAAGTATAATCCTTAAGTTTTATTTTGCAGATATCATTCTATATCTCTTTAAATTACTTAATCTTACTTCTACAAATTCAGGCTTTTCTTTTTGTATATGGAAATAAATTCAATTATGTTATTATCTTCAGCCTCTCACTGTCTCTTTCAAATTTCTTGCACTTTTTCAACTGTTCTCTATCTATATTGAGATTTAATTTCAAGTTGTTTTAGCACTTGTATATATAAGCTAAGCAGAGAATGAAGAGTTTTGAAACCACCACCAACAACAGCAACAACATTAAAATAATAATCATAATAATAACCTTGTTCTTGTTGCTGAATCACTACCAGAATTAGGTAGGACATTTCAGGTATAGAAGCAAGGCCTGGAATCAAAGGGTCTTAGAGATAACTTAGTGAAGACCAAAGTCCTAATAAGTTGGAAAACAGACAAATTACAGATCTCTTTAGGGAGATGGCCCTGCTTGATATGTAGAAAATGTGCCAGGAGAAACTCCTTAAGATGTATCCAGTGCAAGTTATGGACACATAAAAGGTGCAGCAGTATCACTAGAAGACTAATAGAAAAAGTAGTCTTAACATGTGGCAGATGTGCAGGTACATTAAACACTAGGAATGTACAAAAATAGACTCCCTCAAATGTCAGGAGGTTCCTTATCAGTAGAAGACAGTTTCCGTTACTAAGGTGACCAAGTTAGCAGTGGTAGAGGTTGTTCCAAATGCTAAAATAAGGAAGAGCTGGGCAAAGTTCAGAGAGCTACTACCTTTATTAGTAACTAAGGGCCTCTCTCTCAGAGTGAACGGCAGATTGTTTGATGCTTGTGTATAGATAGCTATGCTACATGGCAGTGAGACATGGGCTGTAACTACTGATGACATGAGAAGGCTTGAAAGAAATGAAACCAGCATGCTCTGCAGGATAGGTAATGTCAGAGTGTAAGTGATGTGAAAGAAAAGCTAGGTATACAGGGCATCAGGTGTAGTGTGCAAGAGAGACGAATGTCTATGGATGAAGACAGTTGCATCAAGAAGTGCTGCACTCTAATTGTGAAAGGGGTAGACCCAGAAAGACTTAGGATGAAGAGGTGGGAATAGATCTACACATGTTGGGCCTCAGAGAGGGGACGACCGGGGCCCAAAGCTTCTGATAGTTTGTTGCACTTGAGAAGACATGTCATGTTAACTAAGATTGTGGTTGTCTTTGCATACAGGCATGTCCCCTGCATCCCTCTTCAGCTGATCAATCCTAATCTTGCAGACTTACCGGTGCTGGAGAGATGTAAGAAGCATCCTCGCCAATACCATGTAAGAGTACCAGTGCCAATGCTACATAAGAGCACCTACGCCAGTGCTGTGTAGAAGCACCCAGTATGTTCTGTGAAGTAGTTGGCATTAGGAAGGGCATTCAACCATGGTGTGGGGAGGTCTGGTCAATTACATTGACCCAGTACTCAAGTGGTACTTATTTCATCAATACAAATCAACCCTGGCAGACTTGAACTCGGAACCACAGTCTGGAAAGCTGCCAAATGACGTGTGCCATTTGATGCCACAATTGAATTTCAGTCTGTCAGCAATTACTCTTGACACTTTTGTCCTCCTTTTGTCAAAGGTGTAATAAATAAATGTTGTAAACCCTGGAAATGGGATGTGCTGTTGCCCAGAGCTAGCTGAGACCAGAACTCATAATGGCTAAATTTGAAACTCGCTGAAATAGTTAAAACATTACTTACTACCTACAGATCATACTCTATTCATATTTTAAAATTTGTCCATGATAATCTACTTCTGTCTTAATCAGGAATGGAATGGTCATGTTGCAAATGAGGTTAAACAATGATGTTTTATATTATGCTAATGATGAAAGTCATTATAATTAAGTTATTTTATAGTAGAAAGGGTAGAAAATTTATCTAGATACCATCATTTATTTCATTGTGCTATTTTACATTCTAAATGATGATTTCACTAGCATTGGTCAAATAAGTACTGGTACTGTTTTGTCAATGATTTGAATCTGAAGAAAATGAGCTCATGGCATTCCCTGGACCTTCTATTCAATGTGCTCTACTGATCCTTTTAAGTTTGTGTATTCATACAAATGTAACTAGCTATAACACAATGTCCCTTACTTTCTGATGATTTCACTAGCATTGGTCAAATAAGTACTAATACTTTTTTGTCAATGCTTTGAGTCTAAAGAAAGAATTTGAACTCATGGCCTTCTCTGGACTTTTTACTCAATGAGCTCCACTGGTCCTTTTAAGTTTGTGTATTCACACCAATGTAGCTCAACGTCCCTTACTTTCTGAGTTTGATTTCAAGCAAGGTTGACATTCCCATTCATCTTCAGATTCGATGTAAAACTGTGCAGCATTGATCCTATGTTAGAAATTATAATTATCATTTCAAAACCTTAATGGATACTATCATTGAAAGAATAGTTGACAATATACCATGTGATATTTATTCTAACTTCAGATACCAGAAATGTTAGCTTTGCATATGAATCTTCTAGAGTCAATAAAATTTGTACAAGCCATACAAAGGGCTTAGAAAAATTGACTGTATCTTATCCAAAGTTGTAATCATGTGCATATGTCTTTAAAGATCGTTATTACTATTGGATTAGCAGAATCTTTAGGTGTTTAGACTAAATATTAGCAATATTTATTCTAGCTGTTTATATTCTCCCTTTTAGATCCCAGTGAGGCCAACTTTATTTATGATCCTGCCAGATCAATAAATAAAGTTCTGATTGACTAACCCTGTTTGGTGCCAAAATTTCTGATCTTGTGCCTATGTAGTGAATCAAAAAAGAGCAGCGGATTGCTAGAATTATAAGATAAATGTACATAATAGACAATTAGCATGCAAAATGTAATTATAGAGGCACCAGACAAATTGCAGTTAAATACAGAATCGCTCATTTCCCATGAAGTAAAGTGATATCATGAACACCAAGGAGGACTAAAGTTCTAAATGTATTTGAGAAAAAAATGGATTTAAAGGAATTTTAATCACGCTCTAACAGTGCTTCACACTGTTTCTGTTAAATTGAAAATTGTAGAGTTTTTCATCTTTTTAAATAGCATAGTGAAACATGAAAGTTAGCAAAACTTCACAAAATGTATTAAAGTCATGTCTTTTACTACTATACACTTTAAATAAATTCTTTCCTGATATATATGTATATATATATATATATATATACACACACACACATATATACCATATGTATGTAAACATATCTCATTGTCTTCGTTGTTTTGGCAGACAGAAACTGAACAAAATCCTCATTCATGTTTACACACAGACAGACACAAACACATGGATATACATATAGGTACAGGTGTGGCTATGTGATAAGAAGCTTGCTTCCCAACAACAAGGTTCCGGGTTCAGTCCCACTATGTGGCATCTTAGGCAAGTGCCTTCTACTACAGCTTTGGGCTGATCAAAGCCTCGTGAGTGGATTTGGTAGACAGAAACCAAAAGAAGCCCATCGTATATATATATATATATATATATATATATATATATATATATATATATGTATGTATATATTTAGGTGTTTGTGTCTGTGTTTGTCCTCCCACCATTGCTTGACAACTGATGTAGGTGTTATGTCCCTGTAACTTAGCAGTTCGGCAAAATATTCCAATAGAATAAGTACTAGACTTACAAAGAACAAGTTTTGGGGTTGATTTGTTCAACCTAAAGGGATGTTGACCACAGTCAAATTACTGAATCAAATAAAATAATGAAAGAATATATATATATATATATGTATATATACACACACACACACACAAATATTTAAAATATGTGTGTGTATGTATGTATTTGTGTGTGTTTGTTCTGTAACTTTTATAACCTATTTTCAGAAAATTTTTTGTGATTCTGGAAAAAATTTCGAGTTTTTAAATGTCAATAGTTTCATTTCTTTTTTTTTTTTTTGCCAGTTTTTGCCCTCCCAATTTTGTAGCTCACAAACAATGATAACTTCTCATTTTTGAAAAGCTTCTCCGATTCCTTTAGAAATATATTCTTTACGCATAGAGATTTCAATCCTTCAAGAAGAAATCAACCTTGCAAGTGAATGTTAGCTGGAAACTGGGGCAGTGAGCAGAAGCAGCATCACACTGATGCTGGAATAAGTAGGATCTATTGAGCTGAAAGTCATGATAAAAGGGTCCGTTATTAGCCATTACTGGTGCCCGACCAACTGGAGTACAATGTGATGTAGGGTGGAAACACCAGCTGAATGTATCCTGTCCTGGTCATACATTATAGCTATAAGTGTGAGACTAAGTCTGCCAACATCATTAGTAAATGTATTCGTATGTTTGTTTATATATGTAGCTGTATAACTGCAAATGTTCATGTATGTTCTTTATTTTACACTTACCATCATGTTGACACTCTTTTCTACCACTGCTGCTGCTGCTGCTGTTGATGATGATGATGATGAGGAGGAGGAGGATGATGGGAATGATGATGACAATGGTAGCACATTAAAAGAAGAACAACAACATCAACAATGATAACAACAAAAATATAACTTGCTGAATTAACATACGCATTTTCTTGAACTTGTAAAATGGCTTTTACACATCACCAAAATTTCTTTATGGGCAAAATCAATTTCAAATATAACAATGGAAAGATCAAAGTTAGATATAAAGCATAATTTTCTAGAAAAAACAGTTAAATGCCGGAATGAAATTAAAGCTTTTTGGGAGAGAGGTGAGTGAAATTTAGAAATGTAAAAACAAAGACGAATGGAAAATCAAATATATTCATTCTTTAGCTGAATAAATTGGCTTCAGATTAAAATATAAAATAGAAAGAAGACATACTTTGACATAAGTGTGTGCAAATTTGAAAAATATTCTAAAATATGATACAAAAGATGTATATAAATGTGTGTGTGTATGTATATATATATATATATATATATGAAAGAA
>NC_068984.1:31257342-31261981 GCF_001194135.2 Octopus bimaculoides
TATATTACATATATATATATATATATATATATAAATATATATATCATATACATACATATGGATACATACAAATATATGTATATGAATATGCATTTACATACACGCATATGTCTGTAAGATAGTGGAGTTGACAAAGAGGAGACAATAAAAGCGAAAATGAAAAGAATGAAATCAATAAGACAAGAAAATACATGTTTTTAGGAAAGAAAAAGAAACATTAAAAGATTTCTGATTATATAAATGCAAATATGTGTATGTATGGATGCATTCATATGTAGGAGTTTTATATATACACACACACACATACACACACACACACAGATCGTAGATAGATAGATAAATTGAGAGAGAGAGAAAGAGAGAAAAAGAGAGAAAGAGAGAGAAAGAAGGCGTTAGCTAGACATGTATTTGTATATGTGCTTGTATGTGTGTCTGTATTTATATATATATATATATATATATATATATATATATATATATATATATATATATATATATATATATATACATACATACACACATACTTACATATATATATATATATATATATAGCTATATTATACATACAAACACTCACTGCATATAAAGATATGTATATGTGTTCATAAACATGCGTATATAACTATATATTTACTTTTGTGTGAGTATTCCTAACATTTAATCAAATTGTTGGATGTCTTAGACTGCTAACTGCTAAAATAAACTCTTTTGAATCGTTATTGCTTCAGAGAACTGCAATTTTCTTTGGCACTTTGATTACTTCTAAAGTATAATGCTAAACTATGCATTGAGTAGACAGGAAAGGAACAGCACGGACCTAAAGCAGAGATTAATTAGCAATTTCCTGAATGTGAATCTTTCTTGTTGTTTTTCTAAAATCATGCAATTACACATATACACATAAATAAATGCATAATGTGCTTATACATGCACATATACATGCACACACACACACACACATACACAGAGACATATATACACACATGTATATATAATGCAATATATTAATATATATATATATATGTATATATATATATATATATATATATATATATATATATATATATATATATATATATATATATATATATATATATATATATATATATATTTATGTATATGTATGCATCTATGTATGAATGCATTTATGTATGAGTGTGTGTTTGTATGTAGCATGTTTGTGTGTGTATTCATGTATGCATGTGTGTTTATGTGTAGCGACAAAATTGTATATCTATTTTCATACATTAATATATATCTGCATATGTGAAAATGCATATATTTGTTTCTCTCTAAGTTGATGGTATGTATGGTAGCTGCATATATGTGCATGGTTGTGTTTTTGAGCTTCTGTGTGTATACATACTCACACACACACAAACACACACACACACACACATACGTATGTATGCATGTATGTATTCACACACATACATTCACATCATCACATATGTATATATATATATATACATACATAGATGCACGCATACAATGCATTTACACATATATACTTGTTCCAAGGGTTATTTTATCACTTGTACACAAATTCTTATTTGTTCATTTCCCCTTTTTTTTTAATACAAAGATGATAGGAAAAATATTTCTGCAGCTAATCACAAAATTTCTTCCGGAAAACAATAGAAAATATGATAAACACAAAATAGAATTAACTTGAAGAAGAGATATAAATAACCTGTCTTCTATGGTGCAAAAATTACTTGGATAAGATGGCTCTACTTTGACTTGGAATTTTTTTTCAGTTTTCCTTTCTCTTTATTATATCCAGACGTATATACATAATTTGTGATTTTTTCCCTAACAATTTCTGTTTTATATTTCTTTCCATTTTATTTTATTTTTCCTTTCTTTTTCACCCCCTCATCAAGTGAGGACACACACATGTGTATATATATATATACACATACATACACACATGCATATATATACATATGCATACATATATATATATATATATATATATATATATATATATATATATATATATATATATACATACACATATATATATATATATCATATATATAGATATATCTATGTATAAATTTGTATATGTGTGTGTGTGTGTGTGTGTGTGGGTGGGTGCGTATGTATATGTATATATGTAATATATGTATGCATGCTTGTGTGTGTCTGTGCAAGTACATTTTTATATCTGAATACAAGAACATACATGCAAGCATCTGTAATGTGTTTGCATATAAATCTTTTATTTCAGACTGTATGCAAATATATGTAAAATTATTAAGATGTGAGTGAATGTCTGCATGTGTTTCTCTGTATACATTTCATTTGAATATATGTTTCTATTCACTTGTATAGAGAGAAATATATGCAAGCAGATATATGCATGTGTATATAACATCGCTATATCTAATCACTATCAACGTCATCACTACCATCATCACCACCACCACCATCTAAATGATGATGATGATGATGTTGATCAGGCATACAAGTATGGATGTATATGTATGTATGTATGTATGTATGTTTGCATGTATGTATGTATGTATATATATATATATATATATATATATGTATATGTATGCATATATATGTGTATATATATATATATATACACACATACATATATATATATATGTATATATATATATATATATATGTATGTGTGTATATATGTATATATATATATACATATATGCATATATATATATATATATATCTTTCTATCTATCTATATATATATATATATAAATATATATATTTGTG
The DNA here is from genome assembly GCF_001194135.2 of Octopus bimaculoides. Lineage (NCBI taxonomy): Eukaryota > Metazoa > Mollusca > Cephalopoda > Octopoda > Octopodidae > Octopus > Octopus bimaculoides. Next base: position 31,260,094 of record NC_068984.1, read on the forward strand.
TGTATGTAGATTTTTCAGTTGATACATATGTGTGTATGCCTATGTGCATGGTAAATGTGTTTCTCTATCTGTCTGTATCCTTAGCATCTTTATTTACAATTTATGTGAAAAATGATATGATATTTTCATGGGAAATGCTCATTGAACAACAGTTGTTAATCTTCTTTTCTATGTTAATTGGTGAAATTGATAAGGAAGCCTTTGACAACTAAACATTAATGATCTTTAGATGAGATATATGACTTCACAGAATTGACATCGAATCTACCAGAAATGAAGTTTTGATTAGAAAGAATGTGTACATGAAGTTACAGGGTGTGTATGTATATACAGGACTGCTGTATATTTGTTTGACGGCATGCATATATGCATGCATGCATGTATGTATGGATGGATGGATGGATGGATGGATGGATCTATCTATCTATCTATCTGTCTCTCTCTGTTTTACAGACTGTGTATGTATATATATTGTGTGTGTATGTATGTATGTATATGCGTGTGTGTATGTATAGATATGTAATATATTTATATATGTATGTATTTATTCATATATATATATATATATATATATATATATATATATATATATATATATATATATATATATATGTACATGAGCAATTATTAGCATTTGTTTTCTTTAGTGGTTGTTGTTCTTATTATATACTCATGCATGTATGTTATTGCCATCAACATCTTTACCAATTTCGTTTCTGCTTTCCATGCCATTATGTGTTGATCATGTCTTTATTGAGTGAATTATTGCTTATGTGAATTTACTGCCTTTGTGGATAGCTTAGCATGCAAATCAGTCTCATATCTACCATTTTTCTTTTGGTATTTTGTGTATGGGTTGATGCCCTTCCTAATACCAAATCTTTATAGTCTGTATTATATACAACTTATCTTGAAAAATAGAACTAGGAAGTTTACTTTTTCTACCAGCAACACTAAAACATATTCTCTTTTCTATGATGCCATTATTCATTCAAGCCAACATGACTGAGATTAAATAGATGAGTGGATGATGAAGGAGAGTGAAAGCAGGATGAAGAAAATGTAATAAAAGAGATTTATAATAGAAGCAACAGACAGATAGGGCATGTGAGTTATAGAAGAAGTGATGAAATAAATATAGTGATAGGAAGGTACATGCTGGTTGGCAATAATGAAATTGACCAGAAAGCAACTCTGGCAGCATGGCTGCAGAAAATTGTTTGATAGGAGAGAGCTTCAGTGATAGAAGAAGGTGTAACAGGAGAGTGAGAGTTATGGTTGTCAACACTAAGTCATGGAGGGGTACACTTTTAACTTTCATTTGATTCAGTCATTAGGCTGCAGCCATCCTGGAGCACAGTCTTGAAAAATATTAGTTAAACGCATCGATCACAGGGATAATTTTTGAGCATGTTACTTACACTATCAGTCACTTTTGCTGAACTGCTAAGTTACAGTGATGTAAACACAACAACACTGGTTGTCAAGCAGTGGTGGATGACAAACACAGATACAAAGACACACATACACACACACACCATTTCTTATGAATACCACAGGGAGCTAGGTCTTTGAAGACTATGAACATGAAATTGTTTGTATTCAATTATTCTTTGAAATAATGATCTTTCTTTATGGAGCTAAACTGGCTTTCTTTACTCTGGCTTACAATCCCAAAATATGTCCCCCAGATAACAAGTTATCAACTTCATGAAAGTCTTGGAAGCTTTTAAACGAGCTTATTTCATGTATACTATGATTGTTGGATACTGCAGCACATCTATGTCAGACGACTTATTATCCCACAGCATCACTTGTGTGACTGTAGTTTATATAGAGTACTCTCTCTGTCTCTCTCCCCATATATATATATATGTATATATATATA
>NC_068984.1:31262357-31263717 GCF_001194135.2 Octopus bimaculoides
ATTTCTTTTATAGTAATTCATCAACAAATTTAACTATGGCAACTAAGAATACATAGAACAGTTGCATTTTGAGAAATATTTATTTATCTATATTTATAATTAAGTTAACTTTCAGACGTCAAGGTATTTTTATTTATTTCATAAGTAATATTTTAAATGAATGATAATGCCTGACTTTCATGTGAACAATGTTTTAAAATATTTATTAGAAAATCTAATAATTAAAAAAAAATAAAAGAAGCAGTAAACAAAATCATTGCACATTGTTTTAGTTTTGATATTCTTTGACAATTATAGTTTATAGAATTACCATCACATTTCTAGTTTGATAATCTCATAAAAAAAATTGTCTCAAGAATTGCTAAATGAGGAAAATTATGTTATGTTTTATTATTTTATCTATTTGAAGTGCATTAAAAGTATGTTATGGTCATCGACATCTTAACAATACAATGGACACTGTGGTCAGGCAATGGAATGTGACCCCTACATACACATCCACTGCATACATAAATTAGAATTAGATACCTAGATTTGTAGGGTCCTGAAACAGCTGCCCAGTGAGCCTTTGCTTCAAGATAGCACTGATAATGGTTCTGTATTATCAATCATTCTCATGTTACAGCTAATCAATTTGTTATGATTCTTTAACTTCAGATTAACCTGTCAACATCCTGTTATATTAGAGATATGTATGACATTATCACCTATACCCATTCTTTTCAAACGGTATCAGATTGGGATTTGAAATAGTTTTGGTTGCTATTTCTAGCAGTTTGAACCTTGGTACAGAGGTACTCAAACTGGGTCACCCACTCATCATAAGTGCTTCTATGCAAAATAGACAGTATTTTGTTGCCACTTGCTTTGTTAGAAAAAATTCCTCTTTTTCTTTTTATTTGCTTAGTTTTTGGAGGCATAGGAAATATGAAGTTGGAAGAAAAAGTAATTGCTCCATTAATATGATACTATACAAGATATACTAGAACAATTCTAGTTATTACATCTAACTGAAATGTATCTAATCAAGAGGGAAAATAGCAAGCGAATTGATTAAAATTCATCACCATCATCATCGAAAACATCATGATCATGATCATCACCAACAACAACAACGACAACAACCACCACCACCACCATCATCACTGTCGTCGTTGTCATCATCTTTCCTTTCAAGATGTAAGCCAGCTTTTCTTTTCAGAGGAGATGAACAGTCAGATCTTACTTATATATTACACTTTTGGCTTGGTTTCTATGATTGAACACTGTCCAGTATTTGCCCACTTTACAGAGTGTACTCTATGCATGTTATTGTGGCACCAGCACTAGAGATTTTTCCATGTTCTTGTAAAGACTAATG
>NC_068984.1:31263787-31265030 GCF_001194135.2 Octopus bimaculoides
TTGGCTTGGTTTCTATGATTGAACACTGTCCAGTATTTGCCCACTTTACAGAGTGTACTCTATGCATTTTATTGTGGCACCAGCACTAGAGATTTTTCCATGTTCTTGTAAAGACTAATGAGACCTCTTGAACCTACATTATGACCACATACTAATAATATTGCAGGGTATTCCTCATATCACCTGCACAAGAAAGTCTGTCATGTCATATGCTCGATCATATTAAAAGGGCATTGTAGCCCTTAGTTTCTTCTGCCCATTTGCCAATCCTTTTGCACTGGGTGCATTTCGTCATAGTATCAGCACTGGTGTGGATGCTTTTCATTCGGAAAGTTTAGTGAGTTCTAACTAATCTATGATGAGTTTCTTCTTCCAAGTTATAGTGTCCAAGAACATGAATGCAAGAGAGAAGGATGACAGGAGAAGAATTAGCATGAACAAGTGAAGGTTCCAAGTGTATGATGTTAAAAACAGCAGCAGAGGAGGAGTGTAGATGTGAGGTGTAATAGAGATGGAGGTGGTAAGAATAAATGATAAAGAAACGAGTGATGAAGAGATGAATGATAGGGAGTCAGGTGATAGTAAGATGAGAGAATATCAAAGATGGAGGAGGCAGCAGATATACACTTGACATGGACATACTGGGTGAGAGACCCACATGTGCACACACACACATACACATACATATATACACATGTATACACATACGTGCATGTCCACACACATCTGTGTTGGCCTCTGTGTTGGCCCCTTGTGGGCAATAAAAATATCACACATCAATGTAATCCCTGACATGAGACTCAGGTGAGGGTTTTCAACAGGAAGAGCATACAGATATAAAAGAATGCCTCAATAATATACTCATCTAACTTATGCTACCATGGAAAAATGGACGTAAAATTAATAAGCAAATAAACATATATGTGCATGTATGTGTGTATCTATGTATACACACACATACACATGCATATACGGGTGAGTGTTGAAAAGTTCCTGGTTATAAGGATATCACGAAAGACCTAGCTGGAGGCTCAAATTTCCAAGTTCTTTTAATGGGAATAGAAAAACTGAAGGACTACTGCAATAAGCATATAAATCTGGGGTGGGGGGAACATGTTGAATAAAATCATAATTAACTGATCTTCCAGTATTTTCTTTTACCCAAAGCCAAAGAAATTTTTAGCATCCCTTTGTGTGTGTGTGTGTGTGTGTGTGTATATATACATATATATATATATATATA
>NC_068984.1:31265588-31280288 GCF_001194135.2 Octopus bimaculoides
TGGACTTTTGTGATTTGAACACTGATTTTTTACTCTTTGCAGGGTAAAAAATATTATTTTTGTCAATAATTTTGGCAAAAATTATTTTTTGTCAAAAAAATTTTTTCAATTCCTTTCGAAGGAAAATTACATTATGGAATTCAATGTAATGTCGAAGGAAGATTTGCCAGAGATGGAGAAGGTACCAAACAAAGAAACCAATAATGCAAAACAAGTGTTTAAGAAAAAAACCCAGTTTTACGGCCACTGTAGGTAAGAATATGATAATGGCTGAATTGTTTAGGTACAGAAATCTTGTAAAAAAGAATGGAAATGATACGAGGTTGCTCCCTCTGTGGAAATTGTACATAACGTAGCTGCAAGAACAGTGGTATATAAAACGTACAGCCTAAACGGAAAAAGAATAGTATATTGTAAAAGTGAAATAATTGAAAGGTGTCTGGCACCTATTTGGAATAAAATTGTATACGTTGGACGTGGTAGAAGGAATGCCATGGTAGATGCACAGTTTGCTAATGAGAATGTGGCGAAAGAGTTATCAACAAGAACACTAAAAAATTGAGGAAATAATTTTACTACCAACGTATTTGGGTAGAAGAACAGCATAAGTTTCTGTAGAAGTAATACCAGCAGGATATGACATAATTTGGATAGCAGCAGCCATAACTTATGATATGGAGGAAAAAATGTCTATTTTACAGATGAAGAAGAAAGAGGCCGAGAATTGGAAAGGGGAAACCCTTAACGTCGTGGTCCAAGCCACTCTAGAAGTATTAGAAGGGCTGCCCGGCAGGTACTTATAGGGGAGAGCTGAGTGTGAGAATTGCAGTAGAGGGGCATAGGCCACGCTGCTTTAAGTGCGGCCAAAAATGCCACATCCACTCTGAATGCAAGCCTAAAGAAAAAAAGAGTGAAATCCCTCCCCCAAAAGAGCCGTTAAAGACAGGAGAAAAAGAGAAACAAGAACTGAAAAGACAAGCAAAGACATAAGGAAAGATGCAAAAAGGTATGCAAGAAAAACACAAGGAAAACACAAGAAAAAAAAAGAAAAAGCACAAGGTAAAACAAGAAAAAACACAAGATACAACTCAAAACACAGAGGAAGAAATGGAATTTACCATGGTTAAAACCCAAAAGAGGAAAAAGGCCCAAGCCCCAGACTTTCTTCCCCATACAAAGAAAACAAATAAGCCAATGACAGACACGCATGAAACAACTCCTCACACCATCCCCTTGTTAAAACCCATTACCATGGCTAAAAATTAAACTTTACCATTTAGCTATGCATGCATCTGTATATACAGACTAATTTAATGCTGAATTATAATTTTATTGAGCTTCATAACATGTGTAAAACATTGAAATGTCTTGCCATTTTGTGTAGAAATGTAAAAATGCAAATGGATGAAAATTTAAATTCTTTTGTTGTGAATATTGATTTCTTTTGCTTATACAAAAGAACCACTAATGTTATAACACTCCAGAGAACAGTCCAGAAAGAACTAATGACAATGCTGGGAACAAGAAGGTTAAGTTAGCTGGGTCATATATTGAGAATGAGTGATAGGAGGTTACCAAAAGAGGTGCTTGATTGAAAACTTCATGGTGACAAATGAGCTGTGGGATCGTCTAAGCTGACATGGCAAAGACGTAAAAAAAAATTATGTGAAATGAAACAAAAAGGTCTGGCATAATGAAAAATAGTCAGTAGTCCAAGAGAAGACATGGTAGTCATGGAAGGATTAATATGTTGCACAAAACAATAGAGACTAAGGTCTAAAATACAAGTCTAGGGTAAAGTATTTGGTGTGTAGTCTACTGTATCATTATAATTATGGTTTTAATTTGCCTTGAAAAGATGACACAAAAATCTATCACTATGTTATTTGAACTCAGAACTCGATAAGTATACAAATGTTGTGATAAAAGCAGGATTAAGTGTTTGTTTTTGATGATATTTAAAAAAAATATACGTTATGTAGTATTCACTAAATGCTGATCTTTCCTCTGTGGCATCCAAGGAATATTTGTGATTTAGGGTTGATTCATCTTTTATCCATTTTATTTCACATATACAGTTAATGACACTAAGAAATCATTAACATTTACCATCTCATTTTATTTTTAAAAGTAGATGTTCCAAACAACAGACAAGGAATATGCTTCAGAATTATGCATATTCATGTATTTATGTATAAACACATGTATAATTGTTGCAAATCATACTTTAATAGTGTTCTAGGTAGGATTAGCTTTGTAACCTTACTGAGTCATTGGTCAGCTCTTAAAATCTCATGTTGCATTACGAGAAAGGAAAGTACTGGTGTTTTTCCTTCTTGTTGTTTTCTCTAAATCCACTGGAGAATTTAAACTCTGTTGTGCAGGTAAACAAACACTTGTTATTTTAAGTGCTTTGATTTTACCTCTCTGAGTGATGGGAAGAAGGAGGGGAGATTATCCTCAGACCAAACTTTTATCCAGAATGCTTATAATAGAGTGTGTGCTGCTAACGATATCTGTATTTCACCTGTACAGAAAAAGAAAGAAAAATTGCTGTAGTAAAAATAATTAGGATTAAGACAGAGAGAAGTAAAGACAATGCTGAGACTAAAAAGGTTGTTGGTAGCATGGTGATGTTTTTAAAATGAGTATTGGGAACGTACTGAGAATGGCATTGGGGTGGTAACTGCATGGTAGAAAATGTGTAGTAAAATAATGTTGACTTGTGAATACCTTCAAATATAAAGCATCTATAATGCATCTCGAAGGTTCATGATACTTGCGGAGTATCTCCCTCTCCCATTACAATTATTTTTTGTAGTCTTAGGATCTGGAACTCAAAAGAAGAAGCTTACAAGCAGATGCAATTCAATGGTTGTTTATTTAGTTCTCATTCATTCGTTATAGCTCCATTCACATGAGGTACATTACCTCTGGAAATAATGGGTGAAGTTAGAGCAGGAGAAGAATCTGCTGTGAGTTGTCAGTTTGCAGTGTTGCTCAGCGTGAGCATGAACGCAAGAGAGAGAATCACTTTAATATGCCTCCTTAAATAGATGTTGTCCACAAGAGTCTCGCTGTAGTCTCACACATGGCAAACATGGTTGTAGGCGAGATCTCGCTTTTGTCTCGGATATGGTAAACATGGTTGTAAGCAAGATCTCATGCAAAATGGCGCTGGCTTATGTGTTACACTACACGTCCTTTAGCAATTCTAATGCCTATCCCTGAAATTAATGGATCATAGTGCCCATTTCTGGAATCATTGTTCAAAACTCACAACATGAAATCAAAAAGGAACAAAACCTATCAGAAACAAAAACTCTCAGACTATGTCAACGAGCTGAGGGCAGGAATGATCTCTCTAACAGGCTTCCACAGTTTTGTCTGCCAAGATTGAAACTATGATGAAAGATTCTGCTGTAAAATGTTTGCCCAAGGTCTTGTGCATTGTGATTTCAATCAAACCCATATCATTTTAAAGAACTTCTTAATCATACATCTATTTCTGAACTCACTTTCAACAGCAGAAAACTAAAAGTACTCTGTAATTACATTTTAACTACAAACCTCTCAGCTGCTTGTTTAGTACTTCATCAATTTCATCTCTGGCCTCTGTCATTTAATATAACATAATATTTATAAACACCAGACATTATAGTATTTCAGTAGATCTGTGTAATATATTTCAGAGGAATTCACTTCTAAAATTAGTTCAAATTTTGTCAGTAGCATTGCTTGTACTGCCTTCTTGAGCAAGACATTTAACTCTACTGATTTCCGTAATATTAACTAAGTATTTATAATTAAAAAATAATAGATATACAATTTCAACACATGTGTTCTAACAAGTTAATTGATAATTTTCAGCTATGCATACTGAAGCCAGAAGGAGGCATTAATGTCCTTTAATTCCAGAAATTGATATTGATATTGGTATTGCATAAAGAGGTTTTATAAGTGAAGGCATTCACAGGTTGACATTATGTACTTTAACTCACCGAAATCTGAAACCTTTTTTTGTTTTTTGGTAAAATGCTAGATGGTGGGGTATCATGGAAAGAGGAAAATATGTGTAAACATTACAGACACAAATTTGGACTATTTATCATGGATGATTGTATTTAACTGTTTCATCAAGTAAGAATTTCTGTTAGTCATCAACTGGTATTTGACTTTATTTTTTTGTAACTATTTATTTTGTTTTGGAAGTTCTAATATTATAGATTTAGGATAAATAATGTTTGTGTGTGTATGCATATTGTGTCAGTGTGTGTTCATGAAGTGAGAAAGGGAGCTTGTATGAATGTTAGACCTCCTAATCAATAGGGATATTATTTGAAATTTTTTCATATTTAGTAACTAATGTTAGTTAATGAAATGGTGCCAAAACTTTCCTAAACTAGAGGTGCAGGGTGGCTAAACTCACAACTGCTTATGATGGATCTTCTATGAGATCACTCATAAACTAGTATTTCCAGTAGTTAATTTATTTCTCCAACACCACTCATTTTACTTCAGTTCTGTAAGTTTAAGAAACAGTTGGTGCAAGCAAGTTTGGAAACATAGAATTATAAGTTATGAAATTGTAGAACCTTATAAAATATCATTTCTCACTGAACTTACACTTTCAGCATTTCAAGGATATTAATAGATGTCAGTCTATATTAGAAAGTCAGTTGTTAAAAGAAAAATGCCAAACATAGAGACAATCTATGGGCATTATTCTACTAAGTTCCACAATGCTCTTGGGGATAAAATGCTAATTTCCTGTAATCCTAAAATAAATATTCATGCTGTGTAATTCTTAATATAAATCATTGTCTCTTAAGCTACAAGAATCTTTCAAAGATTAAAGAATGTAGTTTTATTGTAATAAAGCATTGGTATTTTTAAAAAATATTATCATAGTTATTCAACAATATATGTTGGCTTCTAGAAAACATGCCACAACAAAATTGAAAGTGTCAATCAAAATAAATATTTATTCATTATTTCATCTTTTCAATTGTGTTCTTTTTTTTTCCATACATTACAGTTAGGTTTAAAGTAAAAAATAGAAAGAAAGCTAAACAAATAATAAAATTTACTCCTTGTGAAATAGAAACATATTTCATTTTCTATACATTGAATAGTAGTTTTCTCATATGCTCTTTGTTCATAAGCTACTTCAAGATCTAATTCTTTTAAATATCAAAGACAGTGAATGAAAATATATAATTAAAATAGTTAAAAATAAAGAAAATATATTTTGAATAAAATCCATGCAGGATTTTCTGGTCTAATAAATATCTTAGTTTCTTTAAATATTGCTAACATTCTATTATGCTGTAAACATTAAATTCCGGAAAAAAAGGGTATTTCACCAGATTTGATCTTACTACTGCTGATTCATGAAATGCAAAATTTATTTTCTTTATATTTTGGCTCAGCATTGTCTTGTACCATATTAGTTATACTTAGGGATTTAGAGTCGCATTCCACTGTCCTAGCCGTTTCCAAACTTCTAATTTTCTTCAGAATTTGTTACTAGCTAAAGTTATAGCACATGAATTTGTGTACCATATAATGTTCGTGAGTCCAGTGCTTTTATTGTTATTTGTGACCTTCAAAGGTTTTAGTTGATAAAATCAACTAAATCAGTCTAGATTTTATTCTGAGGGATATTCTATCACACTATTTGTTGAACTACTCTGAGTCATGGAGCATGAAGGAGACAACAAAGCAACAAGACTGTTTTTAAAGTAGTGTCAATAGAAAACATAGATACATACATAAACACACACACACAGATTTCCATCTACTAAAATTCTGCTTGAATAGTATTGATCAGTTTAAGGCCATAACAAAAGACAATTGTCCAAGATGCTGCTAAGTGGACTCAAATCTGGAACCACATAGTTGCAATGTGAATTTCTTAACCACAAAGCCAGGTTTGTAACTATCTGTAACTATATGCAATTATGTGCATGCATACATACATACATGCATACATATATACATACATACATACATACATACATGCATGCATACATACATATATTCATACATATATAGTCAGTTCAAATAAATAAACTAAATAAATGAATAAAAGAATGAAAAAAAACCGAATGTCAGGATGTGCACAAGTAATGTATTAGCTTGATGATTGGTGATATGTACATACATGCACACACGCATGCATATATAAATATACACACATATACATATTCATATACATACACACACACATACATATATATATATATGTATGAATATATTATATAAAGAGTGTTACTCAAGAGGTTGTAAGAACTTTTCAAACCTGTCTTTCAGTAAGAGCCAATTCCAAGTAAGAAATGTTCTACTTTACTGCAATCACTTGGGAAGATATGGATGTTGTAACTCTCATATATTCTGTTTCTACAAGGTGTGAGGCATATTACTTAAGTAATAGAGAAGTTTCTAAATGAGGGTTAAAGCAGTGGAGATATTCAAGACAGTACAAAAGCTTTTGAGTTGGTTTATGATTTCTAATTTCTGTACTTGAATCCTTTAAAGTCAACTGCACTTTTCAACATTCTAATATTAATGTAACTAAACATTGATAATTTACTAAGAGCTTTTAAATCAAATGAAAGCATCTAGCAGCAGAATACTGCTTTAAGAAACTGTCTAAGCAATCCATAGGAAAGCAGATGTAAACATGAAATAAAGTTTAATATTTAATTTTTGATATTTAGATTACAAATTACTTTTATTGCTAATTTGGATGTTATCACTGTCTGAACACTTCATAAGATATAGGATAATTAAGTTAGTATTAACAGATTTAAAGTAGTGGGGTTTTAATACATAATAAGAAATACATATTCAGTGAGGAAAATGACATATTATTTTAATGATTTTGTTAATTGCCAGATGTAACTTTGATATTTTATATCTTTATAGTGCTTCCTTCATTACCAATTCGGCATGTAAGGTAAAAACCATTTCTATGAAGAGATCTAATAAGGCCAAGACACAATTAGAGTTGTCTCCTGTATTTGGTGAACTAATTAAGGTAAAATTAACCATTGAGCTAATACTGTCAATTCTTCCTGACAATTATTTTTAATTAGCATTTTGATCCCCACTATATTAAATATGCTAACATTATTGCTTCTTTTTATGCATCTGTCCTCTTTTAGTAACTGAAATTAATGATTTATTTTTCTAAAAAATTAGTTAGTTGATAAAACATTCCATTTTGACTATAGTCATTGTATGTGTATAAAGCAATTCCCTCCTAGTTCTTTAATTAATCAATACTTCTAATTACAAAAATAAGAAAAACTCAACCATTGTGTTGCCCTACCATTAGATACAATAACAATTTATACTTCTCAAATGTTTATTAAACAATTCACTGAGAATGCAATGAAGTCAACTGTATCAATTACACCTTAAGTGGACTTAAGTCTATAATAGAAGATACTTACTAAACTGGCTGTGCAGTAGAATTGAACTTGACATTCTAGGATCATTCTAGGACAAGTGTTTTAGTCAGTCATATCCTATGTGGATGTTATTTCCATCTAATAATTATTTTATTGATACTTAGAAATCAGTATTATAGGCTGAAATCAAACAAAGCCCTGTGAGTGGTTTTTGTGGAAAGAGTCCAACCCATGCTAGCATGGAAAGCGGACATTAAACGATGATGATGATGATGCTGGTGAGTGTAGATGAGTGTGGTGGTGGCAGTAGTAGTGTTGCTGCTGCTGCTGCTGCTGGTAGTAGTAGTAGTAGTAAAACACAGCTAAATGCTGATATGATATATCAGTATGGCTATTTACCTACCCCTGCTATTGTTTTGCCTTTGTTATGAGGAATATATTTAATTGGATTGTCAGAGAGAAAGAAAGGGAGGAGAAAATGAGAATTGGACAGACACGCCAATAGGGAAGAGAGAGTAGTATAGTGTCGTTCAACAGAGCTTCAATGAAGTTTCAGATGTTGCTTTAGATTAATCTGTCTGTACTTAAAATACTTGTTGACTGTCAGTTGCATCTGTCACAGCTATTAGACTGTCAATTAGAGGTGGCTCTTGAGTAGCTTCAGTCTCTGTGAAGAGATGTTGCAAAATATTATTTACAGAAAAATCCAGAATTTGAAATCTGTGGATGCATTGCCATTTAACTCCTCTCACCTCAAATTTTGTATTCCTGTAGCTGTTGAGTTCCGTTAATCAACATGCCAGTTATATAACTTTTTTATTATCATTCACAATTGATATAATTGGTAGTCTTTCTAGAATATCATCTTCCTCTGATGTTGCAGTTAAATGATTTGTTTTAATTTTCCTTAATACAAAAATATAATTAATTAATGCTAATTTGAACCATATCTTAAGTTATTGCTCTATCTTGATTTTGCTTTCTTTTCTTATATTTTTACATCTTTATTACATTTATGAATTCCAAATTTAAACACAAAATGTCTTATTTTGTAGATTCTGGTTTTAAATCATAGCTTTCCACTGAGTTCAGTTATGGTTTGTTCTTTTCTTTGACATCTTCATAATCTTCCTGCAATATGAAAATTGCTATATTATCTTGCATCGAAGCCAGTAATTAATTCACAAGTTACAAAGATACTCTCTTTCTCCACTACTTAACCCTTGTTCACCCAAATTAACATCACTATTTTAACCTGGTATTTACTTGATAAATGATGATTTAAATTTTGTATTCCTTTTGAAAGATAATTAATTTTAATTAATAATCCTTTATAGATATTCCTGGTAGCATTATCAATAACATTCCATAACATTTCCTACGACCACTATTCTCTTTATCACCATTCATCATTGTTTTAGCATTCCATTTTGATGTTGGCATAGGTTGAATGGGTTCATATAATAACATAATTTTATATTTCTTGTTCCTGTATCACTTCATCTTTGAAGCCAAACTTACTCATATCAGCTTTAACCACATCCTTCTACATCTATTTTGGCAATATTTACTGTAAGTAAATTCATGTGTCCTCACCATAATTATGCTAATATGACCCCACCATAATCATACCAACACTTTTTTCTCTGTTGTTTATGTGGATTTATGTTATTGATATTAAGCCAGTTTCTCACCCTACATATGCTGAATATTCTGCAATCTCATCTTGTACAATAATCAGTTCATTTCTGTTCATTTTCTACAAGTAATTCTTATTCATACTCATATATTTCTATGCTGTATATTATTATACTTTGTGATTCATTTCTCAAATAATCTAACCTACGTATGTTTTGCATTTCTAATATTCCTCTGAAGGAATATTATATACAGAAAGAAACCTATGTTCTGTGAACATAATTCTCTAAACTATAAGCCAGTTTCTGTCTGCTTCAACAACAATGCATTGTACAAGATTCGGCTATTCTACCACAAATCATACAACTTCAGGAGTTAAAATTCAATAATTTCAACAATATGTGTGAGTCAATCTTGATTATGATTTTTATATTATTATTAATATATTACTATTAATAATATATGATCTTTGCCTTTATTATTAATAAGTTTGAAGATATCCAGCGATTTCAAGATCCATGAATGCAGTATGCTGTTGAAGGCCTTTTTATAATCAATCCATGCAGAACTGAGATTTCTGTGTTTGTTATGACAGTTCTCAAGGATCATGTGATTGATTAAGAGTTGGTCTTTGCATCCATATGAGCCTTGTCAGCATCCTTTATATTCAGTGTGGAAAACATCATTCTGTTTCATGAATTTGTATGTTTTCTCCACAAGAATGGATGTTAAAATTTTATACTCAGTAGATACACATGTTATGGGCCGATAGTTTTGGGGAAATTTGGTTTCATTATTCTTCAGGAGTAGGCAAGTATTACTACTTGCTAACTAATTAGGTGTTTTTGTAGGATCTCTCATAATTTCATTGAATAACTGCACTAACTTTTCATGTGTGCATGGGAGCAAGGCAAGCCAGAGATTTGGCACCCTATCATTACCAGGAGATTTCCACTTATGAGCCTTCGTGAGTGTCATCCTTAGGTCTGCTATTGTAATGTTTTCCCATGCTTGTTCTGGTAAGTTTTGTTTGGATCCTTCTGTGCGTCGAACCCAGTCTGCATTTTCCTTTTAAGTCTTTTCATTACTCCAGATATTTTCCCAGAAGTTGTCAACTGCTTCCATGGCAGGGGTGGAGGGTGTCTTCAATGGTTATTTTCTCTTACCCTATTTTCCTGTAGAATGTTTCAGCATTGGATGTGAACAGCATATTTTGCTTGTAAAATTTGTTTCTTTTCTTAAATCTTCGTATTCTTTGAGCTTTTACTTGGACACTTTGTTCTAGAGAATGTCAAAGCATAAGTAAATTAGAAGTTTGATTAGTAATCATTATTATTATGATTAATTATTTTCTCTTTATCATGGGTTTTGTTGGAGATCATGGATTTTTGCATGCATAACGGGCTTACTACCAGCAGCCTATGGTCCCATGGTATTCATTCTTTTCAGCTATCTAATACTTTCTTGATTATTCTGGTCATGCCAAGTGGGCAAACATTTTGTAACAATTGTACCAGCTACTCTATTCCAATTTCTTTTATATTCCTCTAATGCCTTCTGATAGTGTTCCCAAGGACCCAACAATAATTCGCACTATCTTCACCTTCTTCATTTTCCATAGCAGGGCTATTTCGTACTTAAGGGAGTTGTATCTGTCTATCTTTGCATTGTCCTTCTTTATTATTATTATTATTTTTATTATTATTATTACTTCTATTTCTGTGATTGTCATATATCTAAAACTGCAGTAGCAGAGATGCCACTTCAGTTTTTAGAAATCACTTCATTGCAATGACTATACAGTATCGATTTACTATCAGTACCTTTCTTACATATTGATCAAAGCTGTTTTCAAAGGTTGCTGGATTATATGACCTTCACTAGTGACTTTGTTTGTTTATTTTTGCCATATTCACTTTTAGATTTTTTGATTCAAATCAAATATCCAAAGTTTTGCAATTTAAACATTTTTCACAGATTTTGCTAAGTGAAAAAGTTTATCAACAACAAACAAAGTATTCTCAGAAATATACTGTCCTGCACACTTTTATAATTTCATTACAGAATAAGGAGTAAAAAGAACACTTATCATTGCACTCTAATGGACTCTCAACAACTGTTTACTTTAAACACCTGATAACAGAAAATGAACAAAATTAAAACCAAGATTATGACTAGCTAGTAGTTTAAACTTACAGCACTGACTTTCATGTAGCAGATTTCCTAGTTCAAAGATGTTTTAATTATGATTTAAATTTTCTGTTATGAAGCACTATTTATATATACTAAAATAACAACCAGTTTAACATGGACAGCTATCGGGTACAGTGATATGATTTAATTACCCCAGTTCCTAAATCAGGAAGAGAATGAAATCAAAATGTTGATGTTGGTATACATTTCCATGTTATTGTTATTATTAATATTATTCATAATGTGCATGAATGTTTTACATTTGGAATCAATGTCCTTGATACTGGGTCACAACCAATTTCCATAGATGTTGAGGACCTATTGTTGTTCCCAATAAGGTAGATTTCTGAATTAATGCAACTTGTGTAGTCACACCAATCTCAATAAGGGAACTGTTACGTCTGTTGGTGATGTTACCGAGAACACTTCTGACAACTGGGATTATTTTTTTGTAGAAACCCTCCACAGTCGTCGTATTTCCTAAGCCAAATCCTAGTATTTTCCTATTTTCTTCTCCTCTTTGACCCCTACATTCATGTCCACAGACATAACCACACCTATGATGATGCTGTCTTTTTACAAAGTCAATCCAAAGCATAACCATCACCTCTTTTTTTACAGGTCAAGTGATAGTGTTGGCTAAGTAGTTGATTTTAAAGTTTGAACTATGCTTTTGAAATTAAATCAGGAACAAAAGTAAAAAGTTATATTATCTCTAAAGATTGTAATGTTATTATCAGTCCAAATATGTTTCAGGCCCATTCAAACCAGTGAACAAGCTACTCACTGTTTTGTCATGGAAAATATATCCCATTTGTTGACAAATGGTGTGTAAACAACTACATCAGCTCACAGTGCTGTCTACCCAAACCGTGAGATGCAAGCATTTTGTAGTAGTTATCTCCTCTTCAGTGCTGTGATCTGATTGAAGAGACTGATTATCTTATGCTTTTCCAGTTGCCATATGGCGACTGGCAACTCTGTGCAGTGGCTCAATGTAAGTAAATTACAGAAGGGGAGTGCTAAACAGTGATAAGTAAAATTGTAATGTTATTATCAGTCTGAATTTGCTTGAGGCACATTTGAACCAGTGAAGAAGCTACTCACTGTGTTTTGTCACAGAAAATATCTGTCTAGTGTCCATGACCAAAGAAGAGATAACTACTCTGAAATGCTTGCATCTCATGGTCTAGGTAGATGGCACTGCAAGCTGATATAGGTGAATACACACCATTTGTCAACAAACAGAATATATTTTCCATGACAAAACACAGTGAATAGTTTGTTTGAACATGCCTTAAGTATATTCAGCCTGATGATAACATTACAATTTTACTTATCACTGCTTAGCGCACCCACTCTGTAATCTCTAAAGAATATTTGCCAAAGAGGATCCTCACATTTTATTACTGCAATATTGGTTTCTCTGCAATCCAAGCTTTTTAAGCTGCTATGGTTTAAATTATGCCACTAATGCTTTTTAAAGGTATGGAAGTTACTGCTTAAATCTAAAATATCATGAGTATTTATGTTTAGAATCAAGTATTACTTTATCTGGTTTTACTCACTTTAATTTCAACTAATTAGAAATAGTAATATGTAAGATCAAATAAGCAAAAAGTTTCTCATCTTGCTTATGTAAGACATTTATGCTAATCTCCAACACAATGGTGATTCAGTACAAGTAGTCAGATGATTAGAGGAAATGTCTGACTATTAAGTTATTTCCGTCAAGATTCTGAATTGAAATTCACTTCTGATACTACTTTGGTCTTAACCTATTTGAAATCAATAACATGTAAATCACCAATATTCACAAGTGGATTCAGTGAACTTTACTCCCTGGGATGCATCAAACAATTCTATGTTATGAATTGCTTTGAGGGAAATTGAGACAGCAGAATACTTAACTGGATGTGTAACTCATACTTCAGAAAGTTAATCCTCCTGAATTTTATTATACCTTTTCACTTGGTATTGAGATCGGTTAGCAGTAATATAGAGGATTTAATTCAGGTAGCTATAATTCTCTCTCTCCTTCTTTCCCCTCTCTCTTCTCTTTCTCTTTGCTATTTTGTCCATTGATAAAATAACTGTGGATTCTTTTTTTAATTGGTGATCACAATAGTTTAGAGATAAGCTGCATTTAAATCATGTTTGTAACATGATTTTAATTTTTGCCTGAAAGGATATCCTATTTCACTAAAGCCATAAATATACTTAACAAAGCTCAGATAAAATACACAGGGACATGTTCTGTTTGAAAAACAAAAGGTATCAATAGTTCTAACATACTCTATACACTGAGTAAAAATAATTTAAAAAATAAAACTTTAATTATATAAGTATAGGCTGCAGGTAAATGAAGTGAGGAGTTTGATTGATCTTGGAAGTCTGGCAACAACTCTGGATATCATTTGGTCAGTAAAGCATAGTCATTGAAGTGTAACAAGACCAGAGCATATCTGGATTGTCACCATATTTCCAAGTTCAAGGACATTCTTCTCAGCATTGTACAAATTCTATTTTTTAATTAATTAAAATTTCAGGGTTGACTTTGTGTTTCTTTATCAAAGTAATGATTCTTTTTCTCTCGGCATGAGATTAATCTTCATTAGTGAAAATTCATTGGCTTATGACATAAACCACCTTAACATCAGTTTTACAATGCCAAAAGTGGCATGAATGTCATAAATTACTATTTAATTTTTTAAAGTAAAGTGTGTTTTCTGACATATTTAAGGATAACTAATTTCTAAATTTGACACAAGATCACAATGTTTAGAAGAAGGAGTATATTTAATTTAGTCAGCTATAGTATTTGGCTGATATATTTTATTTCATTGATTCTGAAGGGATGAAATGCAGTATCAGCAGTGGCTTTAAAATATGAGATCAAAGAAAACAGATAATGAAATCTAATGAGAAATGTAACTGAATTTTTTTCTATTGGTAAAGAATTATAAGATTTGATCTCAGAATGGAGAGGGATATAACTAAATATCACAAAACATTAACTACACTACTACACCAATTCCACTACTGCTGACCTGAGAAATCAATATTGTTAGTTATTTTAACAAATAACTACAGATATAAAACAAGTAATCTTGTAATTTTATGACTAATTATAACAAAGTTATGTTTTTGAGCATCAGAGTAGATCAGTAAAACAAAGTAATGATCAAAAATGTGCATTCTTTTCCAATAGAAAGCATAGAAGTTCAGTCACATTTATCATTAATTTAATTTCATTATCAGTTTTTCTTTGATCTTATATTCTAAAGCCTTCATATATTAGATTTTTAAAATAAAATGTTTTTTTCTTTAAATCAAAATAAATATATATGTATTTTTACTGAAACTCTATACAATATACCCAATAGATTACATCAAAACATGTAAAATTTTACACCTCAAAGTAAAGAAATATATATGTATCAGACATATA
>NC_068984.1:31280298-31290878 GCF_001194135.2 Octopus bimaculoides
CACACACACATATATATATATATACATACACACATATATAAATACATACACACATACATACATACATACATAAATATATATATATATGTATGTGTATATATGTGTGTTTGTGTGTGTGTGTATGTGTGTGTGTGTGTGTGTGTGCATGCATGCATATACACACATAAGTGAATAGAATAAATATAAAAGAAAATTGTATTTTATTTACCTTGTGGTGGGGTGGGTATGTTCTTTCTCTTCTAAAAGTTCAAAGATACTAATTGCTTACCAGAAAAGAAAAATAACTCTAAAAACAATACTGTAATCACAATGATATTTGAAGGAAAAACTAGAAGTTTAATAGAAAGAGTTATGAAAAACTATCATTTTGTTAAAACAAAACACATTTTTCATTTTGTATTAGTATTAAAGCCACTCATTACAATTAGTATTTCTTTTTTTTTTTTAATAAATTTTCATTGATCAGAATTTGATGGTTAGGATTTGTTTTATGTTATATTGTACAATTTCAACTTGTAATTAATACATTTCTTTTTAAATTTTAGCAAATAATAAAATGTTTCATCAATTCTTCATTTTTATGGCGTTTTAGTAAATTTTAAGTATCAGGAATTAAGCAAAAATTACATTTTCCAAAAAGAATATTTTCAACAGATTGAAATAAAAGGCATAGATCAATGTCAGTTGGAGAGCTCTGTTCAAATATGAGGGTTAATATATTAATTAAATGATATGTTGCCAAGAATCATATGATAAAATTATTGGGAAAGATAAAATACAAAAATTTGCTGATTCTATTGTAAGTAGGCAAGAGTGGCTGCTTTGAAATATACTCCATAGTTTTGATTTTAGGCTTATCTTTTCTAAACTAACATGTTTAAATGTAGGGATGGTAGCTTCTATGGATAGTTTGA
The DNA here is from genome assembly GCF_001194135.2 of Octopus bimaculoides. Taxonomy (NCBI): domain Eukaryota; kingdom Metazoa; phylum Mollusca; class Cephalopoda; order Octopoda; family Octopodidae; genus Octopus; species Octopus bimaculoides. Next base: position 31,281,213 of record NC_068984.1, read on the forward strand.
TAATATCCTTGAAGTTAAGTTCTTATACTCATGTACAAATCCAATTCCCAGTCAAACCAAAAGAAGAGTGTAATGATGCATGACAAAATGCACATGAAGCAGCAATAGCTAAAACAAGGCCATGTACATTTACATTACATGATCATGTGTACTCAAATGTAGAAAGACCTTTGTTGTAGTAACTATCATGGAAGAATTATTGTGTTTATATACAATGGCTGTGAAAATACACAGAGCTAGGTTACAAATCACATCATTAAACTGCGGGATGCTTGTGCCTGTGTTCTTATGCTTCATCAGCTTCAGATACTGTGAATCTATAAGATGTGGTGTAGCAAAACTGAAAAGAAGCTGAAAAGGCAGGTATCCAACTGGAGAGAAGCAGAAAAGACAGACAGAGTCAACAACAGTGGAGAAAAGTTGTTGATAGCCTATGTTCCATACGGGAGGAACTGGTTTAAATAAGTTGAGTACATTGTCAACAGGAAGATTTTTCTTTTCCATGGTAGTTACTGCAGTAAAAGTCTTTTTATGCTTGCGTGTATAATACTTAAATTTTGCAATTCGTTTTGTGCCATCTGTTTCATATATACCATCTACTTATATTTTTTGTACTTTGATGTTTACATAATCAATCTGATAAAAACACAAAAAGTTTAGCAAATTTAAATTTCTTTTTTGACATTGAAAAATAAAGATTTATAGAAAGAACACTATAATTCTGTAAATTAATCATTTGCTAATTCAAACTTATTTCTTATTAGATTATTGGATTTAATGGTTACACTAATATACCAAACTAAATCATGCACAATTGCTTCTACAATGTCCAACATCATGTTAACACGAGTATCAAAGACTAAACACAAACATGTATTACTTCACATACATAAACTAAGAATGTAAGGCCTTCAGAACATAAATGAATAAAAATGAAAAATTTATGTACTTGGTACATCTAAGATATCTAAATATATGTGTAACCAGGACTGCTGAAATTGAATGTTAGTTTTCAATTCAAAGACAATTTTTTTGAGATTCTTGATAATACTTGGGCCCAAACAAGTAAACATTATCTCTACAACCCTCTCTCCAAGATCTGTACCTGACCATGAGAACAAGTAGTGTTCACAGGTTTTAGATTTTTCATTACTAGTGAGATCTGTTTTAGATACAACAGCCACTGACTGAATAATTTTTTTCATCTACCTCTTCTATTACTACTTAAATAACATCTACTTTTCTTCTTTCATTTTACACTGTTTTGCCTTTCATATACTTTTGCAAAGTTCTCTTAATTTAGGAATGTTTTCTAATGACCCATTCAGCTATTCTGGTCACTTGATGTAGGAGATTATAAGAAATTCATGGACACTGTTTCCATTTCATTATAACAGGTCATATAACAAATAGAAATCTATGCAAGAGTTACTCCCATCAATATGAGGTATTTCCTGAACCAATTTTAATATTTCACAACCTTAAGATATAGATTGTAATTTATAAATGTTGTTTTGTTTCTTTAAAAAGCAAGTGAACTGCTTAATAATTTGACTCTAGTTTTAGGCATAAAGCAATACAGTATATTTTCACAGAACTGTAACACCATTATGAAAAACAACTGTTTTGTTAAACTGCTGAATTACTTCCTAATCATGGATGAAGAAAATTAAATAATTGTTTTTTGCAATTAGAACAGGAAATGATACAGAAAATACTATTTTGATGACTTTCAAAACTGAAACAATAATTACATTCTAAACTCTACTTTATAACAACTTTCACTCAAAAATATAAATATCAATAATAATAATAAAGATAGTAACAATGGTGGTAATGACAACAATAACAAAAACAACAACAGTAATAATTTAATAAATATCAAACAACATTTAGTGAAGAAATACAAATTTCAATTGGTTAATGTCACCATGTAAAACACTTGCTTTGTTTGATTTAACATAATTTGATACGAATGTAATAAACACCAATAGTATGATCAGTAATAGAAATAAATGAATAAATACAAAACAACTATCCAATTAAATGATGGGTATTATATCTAATTTAACATTTATTTAATTCATTTAAGAGAAATGAAAAAGAACATTAATAAAAATACAAAATTTGTGTGATAAAACATTTAATGCTAGGTTTTGCCTTCCATTCAGTCAACCAAATAGAACATTTCCAGACAAATTATATGCCCAGTCAGAACGTAATTTTAAATATTGGATAATTATAGCTTTAATTACACAATCTTGTTTTCTTTTTAATTAATTCATATATTTAACTTTTACTTCCAATTTTTGAAAAGTAATTGGAAAATAAAATAATTAAGAAAAAAACTTTATTTATTAATCTATTTACTATTTTCTCTTCTTAAGGAAGACATGCTTTTAATGATATTTCTTTTTATGTAATTGCTTAGAAATATTAGACTTACCTAATCAGTAAAATTTAGGACATGAATAACATCTGTTCAGTCATGCAACTAACTAAAGGACAGGAAAAAGGCATCTTTTAATGAAAGGATTATTGTTCCGTTTGGATGAGATGTAATTACATTGTGTGCATATATGGTATCTGAACTCAATCTTAGTTTCAAATTTTTCATTAATTCTTAAATTATAGAATAATACAATTAACTTTCTTTGTACTCATTTACTACAGTCATTTATGAGTAATGAGATACACAAGAATAATTATTCAATAATAAGAAATAGTTTGATAAAATTATAATTTGTTGGATTATTAACGCCATCTTTAGTCCACTGATTCATGTGTAGTTTAGAAATAAATGTTCCTAGTTTTGATTCAGTCTAGAACTCTGAATACATTCAATAATAATGTGCTTGAAGAAGATCAATGATCACAATGATTGAAACACACTGTAGGTGTAAGTATTAAAACATATCTAATAATAAAATGAAATAATCTGAAAAATAACAATCATAACAATAACTCATCTCAAGCATTTATGGATTTTAAAAATGACTTCGTTAATTAAATGGGACAAATGTAGAAACAAAGCCAAGTTCAAAATGAAACTGATACATTGTATCTTGCGTTATTTGCATGATTAAATGTTAAATTCTTGATGGAAAAAAAAACAAAAACAAGTGAATGTAAATATGAAACACGAAAAAGTGCAGATTAACTACTTGGGATACAGAATAATTGATGATGGATTTGCTAACTAGCCATGTTGAACTGAACTTTTAGGCATTAGCACAATTAATTAACTTATTAGGCAGTAACATTAGTAATTAACTTATTAAGCAGTATCACTAATAGTTAAATTATTACCAGGCTCAATGGTGGTTGTTTTAAATTCTAACATATTCTGAAAAAAATCAACATTTAAGTGGTGAGCAGGAAAAATAAATATCTATAAAAAGATTTTCTTCAGCACCATTGTGGCAATGCTAATATTTTTATTATAATCAAAACAATTATGGTGTACTTTTAAGTTTATGTAAAAATACATGCAACAATCCATCATGCATTTAATGTTAATGCTGTTAGATATAAGACGTTAATAATAATGAGTACATAGCTGAGTTGGTAGGAGGTGAGAGACAAAATGTTTTTACTGCCTTTGATTGGGTAATTAAAGTTCTAACTTCAAATCTGACCCTGGTTTACTTAGTTTAACATCCTTCCAAAGTCAATTATATAATCACTTGTGTATAAAATAGGTATCGGGCTCCATGTAACTGACTATACCATCCACATACAGTGTGGCTTAAAAAGTAACAAAATTGTGGATAAAGATTTACCAGTATTCTTAATATAGTTACAAAACTTTAAGGCAAATCATAAATTATCTAATAATTGCTAATTTCATTATGAAAAGCATACTTTTTTTATAATTAAGATTAACTATTATTCAACCATTTTTCCGTTTGCATTCTTAACCAAAAGTTAAGATCTACTAAAGATGTCACCTCAGAAGTGGAGAAAATAATTTATAATTTAAAAGTTGATATCAACTGTATATGCAATAAACTGATCAGATTATAAGTGAAAGTAAAGGAGACTGGATATGTCTTAGATTAGGACATTTTACTTGAGTCTGTTATAATTGAAATATTACAGAAATGAACTGAGTTTGAATTTGCATTTACAGCATTGATTGGAAAATTATAAAGTTATCTTTAGAAAGTGAATCAGCTTGAGTGAATAGGAATTTGTGATTGGTAGAATTCAGAAATAGTTAATTATCTAGAATATTACTGACAAGTAATTTGGTTTTAATATCATAATTCTTTTATCATTTTCAGCGATATCAGCTTGTCTTCTTGCTAAACTCATTTGTAATATACTTGGTGGTAGTTGCCTAATTATCACCACATGCCATGTTCTAACAGGATGCTTGCAGTATTACCAACTGACATTGCCTGTATCAATGTATTAATCAATGTAACAGTAAATGTAGTAATGACACCATCATGAAATCTCTTGTCAGAGATTAAGATATACACCTGGTGGTGAATGTCAGTAAATGATAGGATTAAGATATCATGGTTAGGTTATTGCACAACATCTATCACAGAATGAAAATTCAGACAGATCTAAAAGAAGGGCTTTGAAGCATTTGAGGTTTAGCAAAGACATGACTGTGTGCACTCACATTACTGACTGGGGGTGCATTGAAAAACCCAGAGTCAAAACTGTATGTTAAGACAATATTTATTGATTATAGTATTGGCCTAGTTAATATCACTTAAGACATATAGTTAAGGCAATCAAACCACAAACATTGTTTAAGGCAGGAGCATTTTATAGATGCATTCAAAAGAAATTAGAATGCTATATGAAGGAAATTTTGACTGCTGTTTCTCATAAGTCAAGTGATCCCATAGAGATGACCTCTCCTTTTTAATTTCCCAGTTGGTTGATGATGTGATGTACATGTATATGACAATAATCACAGCACACTGTGAAAGCAAGATATGTGTCAAAAACTATAGACGAGTTCAGAGCTCAGACAAAATTTTAGCTTCATCATAGATTTGTATTACAGCCATAGTTCATGGATTTTGTATAAGATTTTTGTAAAGTCTTAGTGTTTTTTATATTCATTAATTCTCCCTAATAAAGAAACAGTTTATATTTTGACTTTCTTTTGAATTAGTATTAATCTTTTCAAACTTTTAACTGTATTACATTAGAATTTTCATACCTATCTCACAAGTCTTTATTTTCCTTTCACTCTGGTGGATAATAGTGTTCAGTCTTGATTTTCTTACACAAATACGGATTAATAGCAACGCAGCTACAATATACATGATAATTTATGCAGTTGAGAAGCATCAAGCTTTTTGCAGTTATTAGCTTTCACATTTAGGACTTAATTTAGAATACGTTTTAAACTTTTAACTATTTATTTAGAATACTTGATAACATGTAAGTAAATTATATAGATTAAAAAAAATACTAACATCATTTTATTTCCACTTTTCTGCAAATCCATTTCTATGAGAGATCATGTCATCTTTATTTTATACAAATGTCCCAGTATGAAGACACATCTTGCTGGCCAACTTGCATTACCCTCACTCATGTACACAGATGTGGCCTTCACTTTCAAATTTTCATACATATCATATAGATTTTAGTTTGCTTATTGCATGTGTGTTCATAGTATTTTGTATCAGTTGCTTGACTAATACCCTGGATATCATTTACTTCTGTTAGTCATTTTACTTCTATCTGCTTTTCTTTACCTGATGTTTCATATTGATTGTAGTGTGCTGTTTTCTCAGCATATATTTGGAAGGGATTGATGTAGCAAGCTCATGCAGATGATAATTTAATTTCACCTTTGCTGCTTATGTTTATCTAGATGGTTAAAATTTCTGACTGGTTAATCTAACCAATCAGAGATTTTGCCCCAGTAGAAATAGAGATTAATGGTAGACTTGGAAAGCTGTCTTATTTGGCACTTTTCTTTCTCTCTCAATCTTATCCAACTAGATATTAGCCAATGACTTGCTTCTATAGATTTATTTCTACAAGTTCAAATGTGCATACACATTTATTTTTTCTTTACAGCTAACAGTTATCTGATTGCATACATGTTATTCTACTATAAAAATTATTCAACAGGCAGGAACGTTTTCTGCTCAGAATCCAAAAATGTAAAATATATGAAATATATATCCATTTACCATCTCATTTCTACAACCCATTATTTCTGACTTCTACAAAAAAGTTTTATAAACACTATTGTGTAATCTTTACCTCATCTGGGGTTATTACCTAAGAACAATTATATTTACACTGTTTGAAATGTATTCTATAATAATCTGTATTTTCAAACCATGTACTATGTTGTAACTATTACTTTGTTTTAACAGAAGGGGGCTATTTTTTTTATAGCATGTAAGCAATTTAAAAGAACAGTTATATATAATTCCTCCTTGCTGTTGTCCCTACAGAAACTTCTTTTAATTTCCTACAGATACATGAAAAATTGATGGCATACAAACACCCTGGATTATGTTAGTTAATATAAAGTTATGCCTATGTACATTATAGTTTCAAAATCTCCTGTGTATACTTACCTGCATACTTACCTGTCTGTCTGTCTATCTCACTCTCTCTCTATCTGTTTACTTCACTTTGTATTTATCTATCTATAGACATACATTCACACACATACACACACACGCACACATTCATCCAAAATGGAGACGAAGACCGTTCTTCCATATGATTGGTTTGAAAAATTGTTAAGATATTAAGATAGATTTCTTAACATGAAATCAATGGTAGCCTTAATACACAAATAAAGAAATTTTATCTGCTTATGCGGTGTTGAGCATTCGTTCTTGTTGTTCAATGGTTATGCATATAAATATACATCTATATATATGTATAATCAATCCAAACAAGAACAAGCAAAAAAAAAACTAACAACGTGAGGATGTGGAATAAGTACTGTGTTATTGGACGCTCAGGAAAGGAAAGAAATGAAAGAGAGTTTCATGTTTCAAGTGGAGCTCTTCATCAGAAATATAGAAAAATACCAAAGAAGGGAAGATGGAGAATGAAAATCACCAATGATACACACATGTATATATATATATATATGAAAGAAATAATAAGGATTCAATTGAATTAAGTACTTAAGTTGAGGCACCAAGTCAGTCCAGTATTAACTGCACAGCTCAAAATAATGTGAATAAAATCAAAATAAGTAACAGGATGTCAAGTATTAGTGCAGTATGACCAATTCAAGCGGCTCCATTTAATTGAACAATACAAGCATTACATCAAATTAAATACAGTGCTATCTTCAGTTGCAAGAAATATGGATTTTCAGCAAACAAGATATATTAATATAATTTTTCTGAAATATTTTATCATAGCTAGAGGATGGAAGAATTTCATGATGCTACTATTGCAGCAAGAATAATCTAAGAGAAGGACAACTATAATTTTGGAGTGGCATGGAATACAGTGGTGGGGTCATAGGATTCTAATTCATTCCTAATTTTATTTTATCTACCTTCGTATCATCAACAAAAGATCTAAGGCTAAAATACTACTAATTTGAGAAAAATTATATTAATATGTTGTCTGTTGAAAATCCATATTTCCTGCAACTGAAGATAGCACTGTATTTAAATTGATGTAATGCTTGCATTGTTCGATTAAACAGAATCGCTTAAAAACGGTTGTATTCCACTTATATTTGACATCTTGTCACTTATTTTGATTTTATATGTGTGTGTGTGTATATATATGTATATATATATAGCGAGACGAGAGAGACATACACTCACACACACATGCGTGCACATACACACACATATACATGCACATGTATGCATGCATACATTTCAGTAAAGTGTGCAGTCATACTATATCATTCACTAACTATATCATTTCCTGTTCTTCCCAATTGTAGAGTAGCATAGATGTTTCTCCTTTTCTTATTCACCTTAAATCTGGAGCATGAGATAAACTTGAAACTTCAGCTATAGTGTAGTATTCTATACTGTATGTATGCACAAATCTTCTACCATTGGCAGATATGTTTTGATTATGTATATCTCATTAATACGTGTATTTTTGTGGATAATTTTTGCTTGTATTATAAGTTAAAGTTAAGTTCTTTCAAAATTATGTATAATTGGCATAAAATATTAGTCTACATGATAAAATAAAATGAAACAGATGAGTGAATAGATACACTTAATCTTTAGTCTACTGAGCAGCAGTCATTCAGAAAAATTTTAATGTATTTCTTCATGGAAGTGAAGTTCTGCCCAGTTAGGATGAAATCAACAGCTGATGTGTATAGTAAAGTCTGGTTTTATTAAATTGTCTGAACATGTTTCTGTATATATTAAATTAGATTACTTTGAGATATTCATTTCCTTTAATGCACAACTTCAACTTACATTTTTACTAGAGATTTTCATTTGATAATTTCTTTTCATGAATAACTGGTGCGTTAAGAGTATTCCGTTACATTGATATTCTTTAGTACATAGTATATTTATAGCTTTTGCCAACATTATGCATAATAGAAAAATGTAAACACATTGCCAGACACATTTTAGATTGCAAAAAGCATTTAGCTAAACATACTTAAATCCAGTTTTGGGGTTTCATCAATTACTGAGTACCCTTTGTAAATCTTTATTCTTATACTTCTTATTATTATTATTCTTATCATCATCATCATTATTATTACTATCATGAGTTTTCCTTCTTTCAATTTTGTTTCCATATCTTGCCAAGTGCCTTCCCAACACATAGAGCAAAGAAACTCACTGTATACATCGATAGGTCATTAAAACAAACACACCAGATTGTTCATTTCCAAAGTCATGTGAAGGGAAAAAATAACAAGGAAAAGAAAAAAAGAAAAAATTTACATGGGTTTTAATCATTCTCACAGTGACAATGCTCTTATTATTATTACCTCTGCCTTAGCAAAGGTGGAGATATTGCTTTCAGTCATGTTTGTATATTTGTTTGTTTGTTCATGGAGAAGATATCTGAAGAACTGCTTGATGGATTCAGATGAAACTTTCAAAGATGTTTGTCCTTGTGACTGGCACAAACTGATCAGATTTTGGGATCAATCCGGTACTGGACATTGATTTTGGATTATTTTTCCTGTTTTTTTTTTGTTTTGTTTAATTTCTGAGAGCAGTCAGGTTCATTTTTAGTATTTTCATTTGTGAGAGCAGTTGAGTTTCCCTCTCTCACTTTCAGAGAGGCACAAGCTCCTACACACACGGCAGTAACTTCTGCCTACCAAATTCAATCACTTAGATTTTGGTCGGCCCGGGGCTATAGCAGAAGACACTTGCCCAAGGTGCCATGTGGTGGGACTGAACCCGAAAACATGTAGCTGGGAAGCAAGCCTCCTAACCACACTGCCATGCCCATTTCAGATATTTTCATTTTAAAAATCATCTCTGGCTAATCATCGAGAGGATATTGGTGTTGCCTTGGTGGAGGTTTGTGCTCTCTGAGTGCTCTTGTTATTATTGTTATTGTTCTTACAAATTTTTGCAAATCTCACACACTTAAATGTAAGATATTCTGGACATCTCAGTTAGGGAGCAGTCAACAACAAGTTGACAAAGGTCCCTCACTGCTTCCTCACCTGTGCTTTACATAGACAAGACTTCCCTT
>NC_068984.1:31290929-31292511 GCF_001194135.2 Octopus bimaculoides
AGCATGCATAACTAAATTAAAAGTCAGAAGACATAAATATTTCTATATAATAAAGCATAAAAAATCTTAATACACACACACACACACACATATATACATAAGTATATATACATACATACATACATACATACACGCACACACACACACACACACACATATATATATATATATATATATATATATATAAATGAATACCATAGCCATTAAATACAAATGACTTGGAAGAATATAGCATGCATCATGATTTTACTAATTGTTTTCGGTTCCCAGGCAGTTATAGCAGACTCTGTGTAAGGAGTAGACAACCACCATTCTGAGCATTCTGTCACTTATTTTTTTATCACTGTTTAGCATTACTTCATAATTACATGGAAAAAGTTACCTTACCCCTCTCAGATAAATTAGACTCTAATGTTTATCTTCTAAACTATGAAGTGCACACTTCTACATGCCAAATCGTTACTAAAAATTTGCATTTAATTGATATCCTATTAAAATAATTAACTCCTCCTATTTCCACACCTTTATTGTTTTATTTCTTTTTTGTCTTGCTACATTCATCATTCCTTGCAATATACCAATATATTAGAACAATTTCAAGCTTTTAATTAATGCTTTGATGAATTCCATCAAGGAAGGACATATTCTGCTTGTGTATCTTTGTGTGCATATGTGTGTTAATGTATGTGTATGTGTGTATTTATGCATGTGTGTGCATTCATACATGTGTATGTATGTATTTATATGATTGTATGAGCTTAGTTTTGTTCAAAAGTGTGATTTAATTCTAAGGGGTTGTCGACTATATGCAGCATTGAGTCTTTTGAATGTGATAAGGATAAAGATGAATGTACCTATATCACCATTCCTCTTTCTTGACACCCTTTATTTTCTTCTGGATTATAGTCGGCTTTAAGTATTTTTTCCCTAAATTCATTCTGCCACCAAATTAGCAAACAGAAGCAATGTAATTATTTTTGACTCTAGTAATGATGAAAAATTTTCCAAAAAACCATAGTGCTGAATCTTGTATGTTGCAAATCTATAAGGACGTCTGCTTCTGAGGAGAGTGGTTTATTTCAAACTGATGTAATGCTTTCATTCATTGATTAAAGGGAACCACATCAAATGGGTGTAATGCACTGACACCTGGACATCCTTATTACTTATATATGTATTAAGATATATATATAGTAGTTATCGCAACTTTATATTTTCCGACGCTACTCTATCTCTTTCTCCTTCTCTTCCTCTATCATTTTTCCCCCTCTCGTTCTTCCTCTGTTTACTACTACGTATCTCTCTTTACCCCCCACGTTCTTCCTCTGTTACTACTACGTATCTCTTTTTCCCCCATCGTACTTCCTCTCTCCCTCTCGTTGCTCACCTATTCTTCTACTTCCTCCCTTTGTTTCTCCCTCTACCACTCTCTCTCTTCCCCTTACACCGGCATGGTCACATGCTTCCGGTCAATAATCCTTTTCTTCCTTGGCTATCGCCGAGCAAACACGCGAACTTACTTCGTCCCCACTTTCAAGTTCGTGCCTCACAGTGTTCATACACACATAATTTTTCCCGTCTG
>NC_068984.1:31294364-31295136 GCF_001194135.2 Octopus bimaculoides
ATATATATATATATATATATATATATATATATATATATATATATATATATATATATACATACCTACATACAAATATTTGTGTATGTGTGTGCATGCGTGTGTGTGTTAGTGTGTTTGTGTATGTCTGTGTGTGTATGTACACGTCTGTGTAAGTGCATATCTGTATTAATATTAAAACCCTGCCTTATGATTTTTTTTTCCATTTGTGAAAACATGTATAGGCTTACATAAAGGAAATATTTCACTGCAAGCATAATATTGTTGAAATATCACACCTGTGCAAATACATTCAGGATTCAAAGAATTTCTAGTATCAGATAAAACAGATTGTAACACAAATGGTTTCTTCTCTGTAATAATTAACACATATGTCTGTTAATATAATCTGATATGTTAAAAGTGATATGACATTGTGTAAAATCATGATCTTGAACCTCTGAACTTAAATTTACGTCCATCATTTTTATCACTTATCTATTTCAACTTCAGACTGTAAATTCTTTGAAACCTGTTGCTTGTTATAATACTGTCATCTCATTCACTTGTCATATTCACATATAGCTGATTTAGAGTTTCAATAAATTTGGAGAGCTAATTAAATACTTAATATATACTTCTCTCTCTAAGTGAATTTGTATAAATGCTTCTATCCATATTTGTCTTTATGGAACTTTGTCTATATTTGCATATTTATCTAAACATGTGAGGGTGTTTGTGCATTAACATATACCTGTCTACATTATAGATAGGAGCATATATATATATATATATA
>NC_068984.1:31295146-31302102 GCF_001194135.2 Octopus bimaculoides
CGAGGACAGGTGGTGTAAATAACAAAAGGATGTATTAGTATGACGCTCGGGAATACGGAAAGTCTTTGACGTTTCGAGCTACGCTCTTCAATATAGATGGATGGGTGGATGAATAGATGGCTAGTTAAACAGAAAGACAGATAAATAAAGAGATATGTAGACAAGATTTTAGTGGGTGAAAATGAGCATAGATGAGTTATTTTGTCAGTCAGGTTTTCACACTAGATTTTTATATGTTCACAGTTTAACAAGTACTTTTTTGCTTTTTAATATTCTTCATGAAAAAATAATGTAAAGACATTAACAAACAGCAACTGTGTTCCACAACTGACAACTGTTGAGAAAGTTTATTTTCGTTGAATACCTTATGATAAGGTTCAGCTTACTGAACTTTACAAAATCTATTTTAGCCAATGAACATGCAGCTTAGACACCACAGTTTGAGAAATGTAGTAACAGTTTGTGTCATTAGTGCATATTCATAGTAATATTTTAACCAATCAGACAGGGGTTTGGCTTCACTCTGTTGTTGAGAAACATCTGATAGTAGTAACAGTTCTGCCTTAAATAATTTTCTATGAAATGAAATTCAAATCAATATTGATATTATTATTCATGTTATTGTTCATTTGGAATAAATTTCTCAAACAAACTCCCTTCACTCTCTCTCCTTCTACTGCAAGTTTCAAATGATTGATTAATGTGATCTGATGGATATTAGGGTTCCTTCTTGGTTACTAGTATGTTACTCGTGTATTCACATGTGTTCTAATAATGAGTTTCTCATCTGGCCAATAATTATTTCGACACAATTCAGGCATTTGATGCATTACATCATATTTTTGCTTTTGCGATGCATATTTGCATTTAAAATTATTCTTTTCTTAGTTTTTGTGTTGTGTGTGTGTGTGTGTGCATGCGTGTTTGTTTGTACATGAATGTGCATGTCTGTGTCTGTATGACTGAATGCATGTGGGATGTGTCGCGGTGCAAGCATGACTAAATATTTGAGAAGTGTGGTTCCTGACAACATGGTTTGTGGTTCAGTCTGACTGTAGGCTAATATCACCAAGAAACCAAAGACTTCCAAATGGATTTGGTAGATGAGAACTGAAAGAAACATGTCATTTATATATATATGTGTGTATGTGTGTATATGTGTATATATGTATATGTATATTTATGAAAAAGAAGAACGTAAATGCTATTTTTTAAAAATTAGGTACATTTAAATTTCTTTATATAATACATAAAAAAATGTTTCTGTTCTACATGTTTTGGTTGTTTGTAAACCTTATCAAAAATATGTACTTAAATGAAATATGTGGAGAAAAAATTATTAATAAAATAAACGTTTGTAGTGTACATTTCTTTTTCCTGTAAGAGAAAGTGGTAATTCTATTAATTTTCGTGGCATAGCTAGTAGCAACTTGAGCTGCTGTCTGTGATGGTCAATTAAGTAGTGTGGTCAAAACTGTTTCCAAAAGGAGTGGCCACAGTAGTCAAATAAGCAGCAGCAGCAATGGTTGTCGTAAAGTTATCTCCCTGAAGTCTTCCCATAAATGGATTTATTCAATCTTTATTTCTTATGAATAATATACATATAGTTTCAGTGTTCTGAGCGTAAAGAATTTAGACTCGGTCGATGCTTTCTCATGAAATGTATTTCCTTGCTAATGCGTTCATTTTGGCTAGCGTTGTCTTTGAATTTGTATAATGTAAAAGTTGTGAATTTGGGATATTTATTGGATGCAAATTTGTCTATGTGTTCGCTGACAGATATTTTCGCACACACACACGTTCATACACACACCTACAAGTTATATTTAAAAATATCCAACTTTATTTTTTCTCATAAAAAAGATGCCATGTAGACAAAATCCTTTGGGTAGAAGGTGACGACACTTTTCCTGTGTGAGTAAAAAAAATGTTACGATGGTAAACAGCACCAGTTCACAGCTGTTAGGACTAGAATACAGACGTGTAATGTGCACTCGTCGGATTCTTGTTTTCAACGAATACAGTGAGCAGCAATATTGCATCGAGTTTTGCAAAAAGCTTGGTGATACACAATCTCAAACTATTCAGAAGATTCAGTTGGCCCTTGGCAATGATGAAGGAGTGGTACAATAGCTTCTAACCTGACCTCACCGAAGTGGAGAGTGAGGCATGCTCAGACGGGCCATCCACAAACTGAAACGAGATGCTGATTGCAAAAGCTGCATGAATAGTCATGGAAAACCATCTAGTAACAACCCAGGAAATTGCCCATGAAGTGCGAACAATGATAGGATTGGTGCATTTCGTTTTAACAAAGGATTTATGCATGTGGGGATGGTCAGCAAAATTTGCCTCTAAGGTGCTGGGCGAGTAGCAGAAGCAACTCAGTATGGAAATCGCTCAGGACATGCTGGACTGTGCAAACCACGATCCAGAAGTAGTGAAGTCCTTCATCATAGGTGATGAGACATGGGTTTATGGTCTCTGCTTGATGCGGTTTGTCAACTTTTGTGACAACGAAAATCTGATGGGCACACAGTTCATATCTGTACTCTAGGCATAACAACTGGGAGCTGACAAAGTCTACTAGTGCGAAAATTTTCATGCATGCACAAGCAGCAGAAGGGTGGCATCCCTTCTCAACCAAAACGTGGCATTAGTTTTCAGAGGTAAAATAAAGTTGGATACCCTTTGAATGCAACTTGTATATGTGTGTGTGCATGTGTGTATATATATATATATATATATATATATATATATATATATATATATATGTATGTATGTATGCATTTACGAATACATGAGACTTTGAATCTCCTTTTCTTAACATCCCATTATAGTGATGGGTATTACTGTCATAGAAGCAGTTTCATTCCTATCCAATATTCTATGAGAACATGTCTGATAATGAGAAAATATTACTTTCCTTCGAAAGAGATAAGTTGTTGGTGACAATAAAGGGATCTCGCTGTAGAAAATTTCTCTCAGTAAACTCCACTCAGCATGTGCAATCATAAAGAAAAGTTGTCGTATACACATGCACATGTGCACACACACTTGCACACACGGTTTTGGTCAGTTTGGCACTGTTAGAAAAGGCATTTGCTCTCAAACTGCTATACAGTAAGATTGAATGCAAGGCCCTTTACCATGCAGTCTTGCCTATGTTTTTATAAACAATTATGTATATCCATATCTGTATATATATCTATATATATCTATATATATATATATATATATATATATATATATAAATTCAGTGAATGGAGTAAAACGCATATGTTAGCTGCATACTTTTATTTCCAACATATGTTTCGAAGATTACAAATTATACCTTCCATAGGAATCGGTGATGTTGTTGAGAATGTAATCTTCTCTTCAGGGAAATGCATGGGAACCAGCTTAAACGTAAGACATTTTAACCGAATATGAGAACTGTAGTTGGAGAAGGTTGTTACGTAATTTATTTGAAAAAGCCGTTAGAGATTGAGACGCTACTAGACAGTACATTGGACAAGAAGGGAAGAAAAGAAGCTTACTATTTTATTTTAACAGACAAGGAAAATAACCCATTCATTTCCCCATATTATTTGGTATAAATCAAACTGAGTATGCTTATTTCTTAATATCTGAACTGTTAGAGTTATTTTCGCACTTTATCCAGTACAACCCTTAAACAAGTAAATAATATTTTCCTAAACAGTTGATCCACTTATTTCGGTTATTGACTTATTCAGGAATACACCATGAATGACGATGCCTTTTACGTCACTTCAGCCAATTGACAAGCACTGCATGAAGAACTGTTCTGCTTTTTGACAAATGCACTGCCAGCACAAAGGTCACAACCTGCTTCATAGATGACCATAACAATGTCAACAACATAACTAACATGGTCAACATCAGCAGCAGTGGCAACAATGGCAACAACAACTACCACAATGGCAACATCATGGATGAACACACGTTCACAGAGGAACACAGGAACTTTACCATATTTTTTTTCAGGTCTTAGGACAGCAGCAGTGCAGTGAGGTGAGAGGATGGGGCTGAGGGGAAGGCCACACTGCTGCTAATAACTATGACACATACACAGGCATGCACACACACGCATACATCCACACACAAACAAGGACACAAATGCAAGTGCACACAAGGATACACATTTTAGAAGAACAGTGTAAGTGGAGTAAGAACACACATGAAAACGAAAAATGTCACTGCAAAGGTCACAGATGTGTGAAAAAATTTTTCTGGACAATGGACATGAATTAAAATAATAAAATAAGAACAATAATAATCGAGTGAAGAAGAAAAAATTATATATATAGTGCGTGTGTTCATTTGGCAAAAAAAAAAAAATTACCAACCCCGAAATACAATATATATTTCAACACATGATTTCACATCAGGAATCTTGCAAAATGAATTGATAAACGTATATGCATATTGACCGAGACCTTTGGAAATGTGCTGTGCGTGAGAAGACCCGGCAAGCCAAGTAAGATCGTTGCCAGTGCCCCTGGACTGGTTCTTGTGCGGGTGGCACATGAGATGCACCATTTTGAGCGTGGCCGTTGCCAGTACCGCCTGACTGGCTCCTGTAGGATTTTCGAGCGAGATCGTTGCCAGTGCTCCTGGACTGGCTTGTGCGGGTGGCACATAAAAGACACCATTTCGAGCGTGGCCGTTTTCGTGCGGGTGACACGTAAAAGCACCCACTACACTCTCTGAGTGGTTGGCGTTAGGAAGGGCATCCATCTGTAGAAACTCTGCCAAATTAGATTGGAGCCTGGTGTTGCCATCCGGTTTCACCAGTCCTCAGTCAAATCGTCCAACCCATACTAGCATGGAAAGCGGACGTTAAACGATGATGATGATGATGATATATATATATATATATATATATTCCATTTCATTTTTACTTACTGTTATACCCACCAGTCTTTAAATTCTTCATGAAGTTCTATTTTTTAGAATAACATTCACTATATGAGCACTCATAATTGATTTCGTTTCAGCCAGCAGTTTAATATGTAATTTGGAATGTTTCTATATACACATGAGTTACTCTTGTAACATTGTCTAATAATAAAAGTAACATATGCATAATCATCTACAACAACACACACACACATTAACATAAATATACACACACATGTATGCATGTCTATGTATATATAAATGTATATATGTATGCATGCATATGAGTATGTTTGTGCTTCTGTGTGTATATAATTGATCAAATAAAATCAGAAGAAATGTTTTGGTATTTACCTGTATAATTAGTATTAAAAGTCATGATATTTCCTGTTATGAATTTATTCACTGAAAGAAGGATTGATATATTTTTTTTATTATTCATTTCCGAATCATGCTCAAGTTTCTAAGTTAACAGTATCAGCAAAGCTGGAGTTCTTTTGTAAATACAACTAACTTTATTTCTCTTGCTTATGTATTTAATATAAAAAAAAAGAGTGGAATATTTATTCAAGTTGTAATTTGTTGTTTTTTGCTAGTTAATGCTTTAAACTTTTTTATTCTTTTTAATACACTAGTTATAAGTATTTGTAGAGATCGCTTAAGAACAAACGTTAACAGTCACAGAAATTTTATTTATTCTTATTTCAGTTGAAGAAAAGGCTGCTACATCAGGAGGTAGGAAATAATTATAGTTACCATATTTCTTCAAGTAAAAATAATATAATTAAGTGTGTATAACATTTATATTACAATTGTATGTGGAGCATTCACAATTATCAAAAAGCCAAGTAAGAAAGGAATATGCACACACAGACTTATAGGTAATTTCAAATAGAATGTTAGATAATTTGCCATCTACTATAATAACATATCTAGAAAGACATTTAGAAATTGAAATACACATCAACCCTTAAATGTTGAATATAATGATTCATGGTATTCGTTCCAACATTCAGTATTCTGAGTTCAAACTCTACTGAGGTCAACTCTGCTTTTCATCCTTTAGGGATTGATAAACCAAGTACCAATCAAATGTGCTGGATGGTGAAATTGTGAATGCCTTAGATGATAATTTGGGGGAAAATGTTCCAGCTCTTTATATTCTATGTTCAAATTCTGTACTATTACTGAAAATTGTTGCCTCTTCTATAAGGAATTGTGAATGACATAGTATCAGCAATTTCGAAATACCTATAGAATTATAGGTTTTTAGATTTAATCAAAATATTGACTGATACCAAAATCACCCCTATAAATAACAGTACAATATTTACTGAATGGCAATGGAAATATACTGTGTCCCTACAGCATCGTGTATTGAATATATGTGATATAAATTATGACAGTTTTTAAGAAAATAACTGTGTTGGACAACATGGAACCCAAGCAGAACTTCTCAGTATACCTTTTAAATGCAGCTGAAATTTCATATATTCAGAAAGATCTGAATTGTTCCTTCTAAATACGTTGTAGAATTCAAGGTGACATAAGCACTATTTTCATGGTTTCTAAGAAAGTGACATGAATTTAAATTGACAGATGCACTACTGTCATGGGGACAAACAAAGAATTTATCAAGGTTTATTCTGTTTCTTTACTATGCATAAATAGGCTATTGACTAGATGTCATGGAAGACATTCAAATTAGTACATCTGTACAAGTTTACATATTTAAATATATATGTAGTTTTAGGGAAAAGAACCAGGGTTCATGAAATCATCGATGAAAATCCACTGTCACATATAGAAAAATTAATAAGTAAAGGCACAATAAATAAGTATAATATAATACAAAGTAAATATCATAAGATAATGATAATAATATCATTATCCTATGATATTTACTTTGTATTATATTATACTTATTTATTGTGCTTTTACTTATTAATTTTTCTATGTGACAGGATTTTCGTCGATGAGTTCATGAACCTTGGTTCTTTTCCCTAAAACTATATATATATATATATGTATAT
>NC_068984.1:31302240-31306577 GCF_001194135.2 Octopus bimaculoides
ATATATATATATTATACTGTGAAACCTAATTTAATTTTAATTCTTAATAAATTGAATTTGATTGAATTTTTACCTGTAAATTTGGATTTTATCCCTAATATTATTATCATTATTTAAATCATCATCATCATCATCATCGTTTAACGTCCGCTTTCCATGCTAGCATGGGTTGGACGATTTGACTGAGGACTGGTGAAACCGGATGGCAACACCAGGCTCCAGTCTGATTTGATGCTGAATAAGAAATGTATAACATCTGTTGAATTCTTCAAAATTCAGATTATCACTGTAGAACTCTAATATTCATTTTATCCTTAATATAATCAGTTTTATCTTTTAATTTACAAAAGTACTTTGTTTTCATTACAAGAAATATTGCTGACTCAAAACTGACCTGGTACAAAACAGCAACAACAAAATAACTGGGATTATATCTTAATCCTGCATATAGTCTCAGAATTTCCTGCTGTAGAACAATCCCAGGTTCCTGAAGGCACTGTTAAGTTATCTGGCTGCTCTTTAAACAGAACTTTTCCAGTAGGTCAAAGTATATATGACAACATTTAAGACCATCTGTCTGTACAGCAATATAAAAACAAACACTCTTCAACCATTGGTTCACACACTCTTACAATATTTCTCTTTAAATCTTCTCTCTGTAGGTCAATGAAATTTCCACTTCATAAATAACAAGTACTAATCCCAATTCCACTCTGCCCAACCGATTCCTCCAGCTTTGTCCTTCTTTTGTGCCTTATTCTACCACAAGCTACACTAAAATTGTATTGACATACTTCCTTCGGGAGTTTCATTAAACTTCACCAGATTGATCCTTATCTAGCATAATTCTGAACTAAAGCATTCTTACCATGTGCATTCACTATATCAAGAATTAAGTTATCCAATGGGTTCTTACATTTTTTAAGGATGATAGTGTGAGAGCTGTAAAACATTTGACAGCTATTTCTAGTTGGTCAGGTGTGAAGCTTCCTTCTTGAATCATCAGATCATGCTATTTCTACAAATATCAATCTAAACAAATTTTAGATTAAAAAAAAAAAAATTAAGGACATTAAACTCAGGAGCTGAAAATATCATGGAAACTGCATCTTATTCCAGTTTTGTTCAACCTTTCTAATTTTCATTAAGATTTTGTATTCAGACCTATAACTATAATTTTTAAACATTATCTTGCATTAAATAAATACTGCCTCCAGGCATTTTTCATCTGTACTTCTACAATATTCTTTCTCAAGCAGTTCTTCAGAACTCAAATCATTTAATGCCAGATTTTGCTATCTGTTCTTCGTATTGCTTAGGGTTTACAGCCTGCACTTCTTCAATTTTTTGGGATTGATCTGAATATTCTGGGTCTTTTGCTGGTACAGAATTGATTGTTAAGAACCTTCATATGAAGCTATATGAACATATTGCTTGTACAGTATATATCATTTCTCCATAAGAGCTGATATTTAATGTAAATAGCTTCAATGTTGTTGATATCTGCAAGTACTTTATAATTTTTCTGCCAATAAAATATAATAAAAGCGTATATACTTATCTTTTGTGTTTCATTTATCCATTTTGTGCTGTTCAATTTCTCTCTCTCTCTCTCTCTCTCCCACTCACATGCACATAAAACAACTCACACACATATAGTTAGGCATGTTTGATAAATTCATTCATTTATGAAACTGAAGTCACAACAATTCTCCAAAATAGCCTAATTTAAAAGAAAAATTACATAGGTTTATTTGAAGGAAATTGTAAAAGTCGATATGGAAACCATCAGTCTTCTTTCTGACATATCAACAAATTAAAGTTACTAATAAATTAGCTAGTCATGTATGAGATCAGAAGGCCGACCACACACCAAATACAGTCAAGTGGAGCATCGTGAAACAAAATCTGTCATATGTAAATGAATGAAAGAGATGCAAGCTATGTGTAGCTGAAAGATTGCATATAACATTTAGATCCAAGAATTCCACCACTTTATTTAATTTGAGATCTGGAATTTTTAGCTAATGCAAACTCATGGACAACTTTATTTTGTCAAACTGAAGGACACCCTGCTCTCTGGATTGAGCTGCTATCTCACAGATTTTGTCCTCCTCTTCATTGAATTATTCTGTATCAGATTAATTATGATGCTCATGGAGAAAGGGGATGCAACACTCTGTTTTCTTTTGTTTCTTTTTCCATTATTATTCACCTCTTCTCATTCTACTTTTTGCATCAATCCTCCTTGTTTTATTCTCATGTTTTTCAACATCCTGCTTTTCAATTAAAACCAACCATGGTTATTCAGTATAGAGGATTGCTTGGAGACACGATGCATGTTATATAAACCTATAGAATTATTGTGTTTCCACAACATGAAATTATTAGTAGTTCATATTATATTTTTATATTGTATATATATATATATATATATATATATATATATATACACACACACACATACACATACATTTGTCTTTGAACATCTTGGCCCCCACCTAGACCTTGATCCTTGATGTTGCAGGCAGTGTGCTTGGTGTCTTTCTCAACCACAGCCAACACATAATCTTTGGGATTACAATTTGGAGAATTAGGAAGCCAGAAATTAGCACTGGTGAAATCTTAAAATTCTCTGACAACCACTTCTGATCATTTCTGAAGGTATAGCAAAGAGCAGAATCCTGCTTCCACACATATGGCCTTCTAACACTCACAGTTGCCACCCAAGTATTGACCACAGGCTCCAGCAGCTTCACATAGATTTCTTAATTGAGACTAAGAGCACTCAAAGATGTGTGGCAGCATGATGTTATCTTCATTGGAGATACACCCATAGACCAACACTGTCTAAGGGAACGGGGTTTTTATGATGTCCATGTCATGTCATGCAGCCTTAACATGCTCATGGAGCATAGTGCTGCAGTCATGATGTCATCATTTTGAAACCTGGCTGGAATCATCATGATACAGATAACTCTTTTCCAATTGTTGGATGGCTTCCAGTCATTTATATCAGCTAACTTTTTCTCAACTACAACTTTAATCTTTATGCTCTTCAAAGCCATTGACTGATCAGTAATACATCATATCGTTCCTGGAAAAAGGAGACATAAAAATCGTCAAATTAAGCATGTGCACCCTCTGGATATGTGTGTATATGTAACTCTGTGTGTGTGTGTGTATGTGTATTTCTGTGTGTGTGTTTTTACCAAACATAGTATAGTACTTTACAGAAGAAATAATAGCTATATACTCATCTTTTTATTTTTTTCTTATTGCTGTCACTCACAATCTTCATAATATCTCAGTGATATGATGTAAAATTTTCATTTCTTCCATAACTGCTTGGCAGTATAATATAATAGAGGTTATATTGTGTGAAGTATATCTTAACCTTTTCACTATTACTTTATAATTTGCAAAGTTTTTATATATTACATTATATAGTACAATTCCGTTTGACCCTTAACTTCACAGGAAAACACTGGGTTCCCCATTGTATCCATGTGTGTGTGCATGTGTATAATACATGTATGTAGATCTTACTATCTATCTATCTATCGATATATATATATATATATATATATATATATGGGGGCTTAGTTCACAGGTGATCTAAAGAACTAGGTACACTAGGTAAGTGCAGTAATGAATTACGAGAGTTCCAAGGTTGTAGCCGAGATGATAGCTCCAGAGCCATTGCAGATTTCTGATATAGCAGATATATAGTTGTTAAAGAGGACAACAAATGTTAAGGAAAAGCAAGCACCTCAGTTCATATATGTTATTATTATTGGTAAAAAAATTCAAAGTCTTACAGCTGTTTCTGGGATATCTGAGAGTATGGGATATTCTGTCATGGGACACAAATAGGCAAAATGAAAAAGGTACAGATTAATGAAAGATGATATATACCATATTAGGCCACTCCAGTTTTTGGAGGTTCTGCTATCTCAATGTTGATAAAACCCATGAACATGGTAGATTATGGTATATATCATCATTTCATTAATCTGTACCTTTTTCATTTTGCCTATTTGTGTCCCATGACAGAATATCCCATACTCTCAGATATCCCAGAAACAGCTTTAAGACTTTTAATTTTTTTGTTTTCCAATAATAATAACATATGAATTGAGATGCTTGCTTTTCCTTAACGTTTGTTGTCCTCTTTAAAATCTATATATCTGCTATAGAGCAATGGCTCTATAGCTATCACCTTGGTTACAAGCTTGGAGCTCTGGTAATTCATTACTGCACTTACCTAGTGTACCTAGTTGTTTAGATCAACTGTGAACTAAGTCCCCATATATATATATATATATATATAAAGT
>NC_068984.1:31306587-31308857 GCF_001194135.2 Octopus bimaculoides
CCGGATATATATATATATATATATCGAGAGAGAGAAAGAGATATAAATATAATTTAGAGAAGAACCACCAATACATAATTCAGACAATGAAGGAGACCAATCACCATCAAAAAAGCGCACTCTACAAAATACTAATTTAAAAATTAAATCATATATGTGTGTGTGTGTATACACGTGCACACACACACATACACAGACACACACATATTATCATCATCATCATCATTTAGCTTCTACTTTCCATGCTGGTATGGGTTAGACGGCTTGACTGAAAAAGGTAAGGTGGAGAGCTGCACCAGGTTCCAGTTTGATTTGGCATGGTTTCTGCAGCTGGATGCCCTTCTTAACACCAACAACTCCAACAGTCTTATGGGTGCTTTTGACATGCCCCTGGTAAGGGTGCCAGTTACATGACACCAGCATCAGCCACAATTACACTTTCAGTTGGCTTGACAAGTCTTCTCAATCATGGCCCTTGGCTCAAGAAATATACCAATCAACTGCTGGGTTTGGTGCAACGAACTAAAGTGCTTAAAGGCTTTGCTCTACTAAGGTCACAATCCGGTGCCAGGGACCAATAAATGAATAAAAGTGTATTAAAAAAAGTGGTTCAGTGGTGATATTTCATCAATATTTTTATCTACACTCTTCTATTCCTATTTGTTTGATTGCATTTTTATGCCATAACAGGCAATAAAGCTTGGCATGACCCTCCATATTGCCAACCCTTGTCAAACTGTCCAGCCCATGCCAGCACGGAAGGTGCACATTAAAGGATGATGATGATGATATATGTTGTTATGCTATACTTCTTAATACTAACCACTTACAAAAGTTTCCATTTATTATTAACCAATTTAATTCCTGTCCTCGGTCTCACGTACACTGCTGCCTCCCACTAAAAGATATATTATTTTGTCTTCCATCTCTCAAGAAATATTAAAATAATTATAGATATACCTCATTGCTTGTGCCTTTGTCTATCTACAATATCAATCTACTGTATGACTTCATCTTGAATATTGCCAGTCTATTTTAACTTTTATTAGCTTTATTACGTTTATATTTGTTTCTATATTTCTTGCCAAATCTTTGTTATTACATGTTCTCTTTGCCATTTCTTTATTTCTTTTAACCTACATCTCTTACTACTTAGCTTTCAGAATGTTTCTCACTTCACTAATACCAATCTTACGGGGTCATTAAGTGCATGAATTTCCTGTGTCAGATTTAATTCTCTGGCAATCAATATGAATCTGAAAAAATAAAAATAAAAAATAAAATAAGGAACGGGCTTGAAGTAATGTTATTGCTCATGACTCAATACAGTATTTTTAAAAAAATACCAAACTACTTGTGTTTACAAGTGCTGCCAAGAAGAAACTCTTCAAATATTCATAGCCTCTGATAATCGGCTACACTGTGAAAATATCACTCAAAGTTGAAGGATTATTAAGTCAGTTAATTACACCAAAGAATCAAACACATACAAATAAATTACAGTCAAACATGTAAAATCAGAAATTAAACAAAAACAAAGGAAGTAGCTGTGAAGATAAAAAAAAATTATCCAAATTTAGATCAACAAATGAAAAAACAAAAACAGTGAAAACAATAACAGCAACTATAAAAATAACAGTGCTGTATTTTTTTTTAACCAACTTAGTACATTAGTATCACTGCAAGTAAATGTAAAAAGTATAACAATCACATTAAGATAAATTTTATTTATTTATTTTTAAAATGTTTTACTTTGTTTTGTCATAAACAACAATCGTTTAAATTTATACATCTTCAGTTTTTGTTTTTTGATTTTGTTTTAATCTTTTTACTCATTAAAGCTTGTAAATAATGGTAATAATGATAATGATATTAATGATGACAATATCAACAATAATAGCTAAAATAATATTTATATATATACATATATATATATATATATATATATATATATATATATACATAATAATACTAAAGATTATTCCTGAAACAATAATATTAATAAGAAGACAATATTAATTTCATATATATGCACAAGCTCTCAAAAACTGAGAAGAATATAGTCGTTACAATCAGCCTGTACTTAACTGTTATTCTATTACCTTCACAAAAATGAAAGGCAATTTTGACCTCTGTGGAATTAAAGTTTTGCACATAATGGGCCATAACTCAAAGCCACAAGACATTTTTTCTGGCATTCTAGTGATGCTACTAATCCCCTGCATTCTTAGAGAAGTTGTAAATATTAGAGCATTGAGATGTGTGTGTGT
>NC_068984.1:31308867-31310396 GCF_001194135.2 Octopus bimaculoides
TATTATATATTAATATTATATATTATATCTTCTTTTATCTTTCTTTACTTGTTTTAGTCATGAGACTGCAACCATGCTAGGGCACTGTATTGAAGAATTTTTTTTAGTCGAATGAATTGATCCCCAGTTCTTCTTATTTTTTAATCCTGGTACTTATTCTCCAAATTTCATTTACTAAACCACTAGATTACAGGGATGTAAACACACCAACACCAATTATCAAACAGTAGTGGGGGAGACAAACACACACACACATCAATATATGTGTGTGTGTGTGTGTGTGTGTGTGTGTGTGTATTTGATGGGGTACCCAAAGGAAACTGGAATTTTTCAATATTATTTTATTCACTTAGTTTTACATGTTTATACTTTTATCACCTTCAAAGTATTCTCCATTTGAAGCAATGCATCGGTCCATCCATACGTGTTTTCCACTGTTCAGAATAGTCCTGGAACTCTTGCAATGTGATGCCTTTTAACGCCTCCATCGTTTTTTTTCTTCTCTTCCACATCTGCGAAATGTTTTCCTTTAAGGACTTTTTCTCATTTGGGGGAACAAAAAAAAAAAAGAGTTGCAGAGAGCAAAAGTGGGTTGGTCAACATAGTATGCTATTTTTGAAATCAACTGTAACAGATTGGAGCGTTTTCATCTCGCTATGTCTCGCAAATGTTTCAGACCTGTTAAGTAAATTGTCTGGTTAACAGTTTAACCAGGAGGAACAAATTCTGTGTGGACAATTCCTTTCACATTGATAAAATAGATCAGCATCGTCTCGACACTGGACTTCACTTGATATGCTTTTGGGGGTGTAGTGACATTGAACACTTCCATTGAATTGATTGCTGTTTCGTTTCCAGTCGTAACCATAGCACCAGCTTTCGTCACCAGTGATGACCTTCGTAAAAAGGTCCGGATCAATTTCCAACTGTTGTTTCAGTTCACCACACACATTCAGTAGTGACTGCAAGTGAGGCATACATTTTGTTGCAACTCCTTTCATTCGCAATTCCTCATTCAAAATTCATTGCCAAGAGCTCCAAAATACACCAATCATATCAACAAGTTTGTCAACTGTTTGGCGTCAGTCCTCTAAGATCAGTTCATGAATTTTCATGATATTTTCATTCGTTCAGGAGGATGACGGTGATCCTGAACTAGATTGGTTTTCAAGCGACAAGCAACCATTCCTAAAGTGTGAAAACTACATGTAAACTCGTGTTTTGTTCATGGCAGTGTCCTTGTAAGCTCTCTGAGGCATGACAACTGCTTTGGCTGCTGTTTTCCCCAGTGGAAAACAGAATTTCATGGAAGCACATTGTTCCTTCATTTCAGCCATCACAAAAATAGATGATCAAGGGAGGAACACTGCAAAAAAAAAAAAAAGATGTACCACGTGACAGTACGACTTTATTTGACAGTTACAGTCAGCAGACTGATTTCTGAGGGCAGCATCAAATAGCTACTAGCAGTGGAAGCATAAACTACTAAGGGTTTGTCCCACAGGGAACATTTCCGGTAACATTTGGGT
>NC_068984.1:31310744-31316038 GCF_001194135.2 Octopus bimaculoides
ATATATATATATATATATATATATATATATATATATATATATAGTTCATGAGCAGAAACTTTGTATCATTTTTCTTATATCAGAGTTACCGTCATCGCTTGTGAAACTATCTGTGCTTATAACTAATGATAATTTTGAAAGAGCTAATGGAAATAATAGTAACCAATTCCAAAGCACTAATCTGTGGTATCCTACTCTGAGTAGTTAACAGTTCAAGGAGGGCATTGTTGGCTACAATAACTTGACTACTTTTCTTTTGGGAAATCATAGAGCTACTTACTACCTTGTTTTTACAATATGCCAAGCTGTTGAAATTAATGACATATCCTCCCATAATCAACTTTGTCCATTTACAAAGCTGAGCTATACTGATCTAATATCTAAGCATTATGTTGCACCAGTTTAAATTTTTACCTGATTTGTGGAGAGACTCCTATATTATGTTTGTTCCCTAAGTGATAAATATAATGATATACTTGTTTATTGTTCAAAATAGTTCCTAAAATTTGGAGCTCTAGTTTATCTCTATAAAATATGGCTCCTCCTGAAAATGAAGATCTTCACATATATTTCAATGTTTTGCTCTAAGCATGTGCTACAAAATCTTGAGAGAGAACGGAATTACATCCATAGTCATTTTAACTGTACTTTCACTGACAACAATTACAAATCTAATCCTTTTCCATCCTTTAGTGTTCAGTAGAGTTTTATTTATTGGTCTCACCAGTCCAGGAATCTCTTATCAGAACTCTCTTTGTGAACAGCAAACATGTTTCCTACCTATCTCATGAATACACTGCTGATTTCATTTCTCAAGTTTTTCTCTCAGAGCCACAAAATTATTCTAATGTTTTTTTTACTACTGGATATGACTTACTAATGCGCTTTCCTTAATTTTATTAATTTTCCTCATTTTTCTTTTATTTTTACCATTGCATTTTTAAACTTGTTCTCTTATTGGCATCTTAATTACTGTATTCTGCTGCCATCATTTCATTCATCCGTACTTTTATTGCGTTCTCCTCTTATTTAATTTAAATCTTTTGTAAATTATTTTACAGCCAAATTTTAGTTGTCATTTTATATATGCGTGTATATATATATATAGAAAGATCATGGCATTTATGCTTCTAACACTTTTCTCTAATCATTTTTCTAGGAGTGGTCAATGGGTCTTGGCTGCTGTGATTTTGAGTAAATTCACAAGCTTTGACATATTAAGACATGTTTTCTGAAAGAAACTGCATTGTGCATGTTGAAGAATTTTAAAGACTACTTAACTAGATATAGTTGGTAAGTATTCTTTTTCTAATATAGATGTAAAGCCTGAAATAGTTTGTAAATATTGGCATAAAGGTGTAGGTGTGGCTGTGTGGTAAGAAACATGTTTCCCAACCACTGGTTGGTACCTTGAGCAGGTGTCTTCTGATATAGCCCAGGGCTGACCAAAGCCCTGTCAGTGGATTTGGCAGACAGAAACTGAAAGAATCTCATTGTATGTATATATCTATGTGTGTGTGTCTTTGTGTCGGTGTTTGTCCTCCCCTCTATTGCTTGACAACTGGTATTGATGTGTTTGCAATCCTGTAACTTATCACCTCACCAGGCTTAAAAATAAGTACTGGGATCAATTCATTCAACTAAAAATTCAAAGTGGTGCCCCAGAATGGCTGCAGTCTAATGACTGGAACAAGCAAAAAATAGAAGATAAAAGATAACAAATATGTTGCATCAAGAAATGAAAATCACATTATAAATCTAAAGTTAGTAAAGTGTACTGAAGACTGTAAATTATTTCTTCATGGTATAATCAATTTATAGATAGACAAGGAAGCATGTTTGTTGGGTGGTTTAGAAATTTATTTTTAAACTGGGTGGCAACATGGGTGAGTGACACTAAATCTTTGTGTATAGAATTTAATACATAAAAACTGTACAGAAACTTGTTCGAGGTACTCTATCTGTTTAGGGTGGTATTTGTTATAGCACCCTTCCTTGAACCTTGAATTCATTTAGTGGATCTCATCGTGTTTTAAACATTTAAGCTTGGTTTTTGATCTAAAGATATATTCCTCCCCTCCCATCAGTCTTCCAGATCCTGGGAAGTGTTTGTTGAAGCCGTAAACAAATGATATAGTAATGTTCCATAAACTCAAGATAGCACTGAAATTGTATACATACCTTGATAACAAATTATCAAATATCTAACATTAAAGCATATAAGATCATAAGAATGCTAGGTCCCTTGGAAGGAAAATAAAGAACTTTGATAAAACTCCTATGAACTTTTGACATGGCTGATAATCCATTGGTTGAAAGAAATAATTTTTTTTAACAGAAATTAAATTATAGGACATTCAGAAGCTGTGATTTCTCTACCTAGATTATATTAAAGTATATGTAATTGTGTGAAAATGCATGATAAGTATGAACTTTGTTGTCAGTCTATACTGTGTGAAAATCACAAAACAAATATCTTATATAAACTTTTGGAATCATGTTACAATCTCAATCACTTTGCACATTATATATGTATAGCACCTATAAATATAGATATATAAAGTACCAGTATTAGATCTGTAAATATTATCAGTGCATTGCATCAGAGCATTTGTTAATTTCAAATGTAAGTCTTCGATGAATATACTTTGTTCTTTGTGGTAGGAGAAAAGAAAATATTGATCTACTTTATCAAACTACAAACAAATGTTGTAATATTAATACCAATTTCTGATTTATAACATTCTTGAAATAATGATTTCTAACATAATAATAATGATAATAATAATAATGGTAATAATAATAATAATGATAATAATAACAACAACAACATAAATTTAGAACATAAAGAGATTATGAGTTAAAATATCAATCAATCTAATTGGTAATAAAGTTCAATTTCAGATAATTTATAGAACTATTTTGGCTTCTAACAGTATGAGACTAATAACATTAGGTAATATAATTCAATGCTATTGAACCTCAAAGACCCCAATATACATATATATTCCCCTAAAATTTTACTTTATGAGCAATTCTAATATAAATTATTGCCTTCATTAACAAAATGAAAAATTATATTTGCCTCTTCAGGAATATGTGTTTGATTTCCTAAATGGTATAACTCTTTAAGGGAAAGAAACCACTTTAAAGAGACACAGAAAATTCAGGAACAGCATTTGGTTACATCTACTCAAATCACCAAATTTGTGTATATATTTATATTAAAAACATACTTGAAAAGAAAAAGATATTATTGGCCACACAGTACATTTATTTCTGTTTTCTCTAATTTGTAAACATTACCAGTGTCAACAAATGTATTATACTTCCTCCTTTTCCTTTTACTTTTGAAATGTAAACATCATAAACCATGAACCACTAAAAGAAAACCATATACAGTCAGTAAATATGCTAGAAGTAGAAACCAAATATCACTCAAATCACACTCTACTATTTTAAAATAAGAAAAAACACTTTTGATAATTTGGTTAAAGATAACATACTTCTTAAAAACTGAGAGAATCATTACTGAAATATCTTTGATCATTTACTCTTTTACTCTTTTAC
Organism: Octopus bimaculoides; assembly: GCF_001194135.2. Lineage (NCBI taxonomy): Eukaryota > Metazoa > Mollusca > Cephalopoda > Octopoda > Octopodidae > Octopus > Octopus bimaculoides. Next base: position 31,314,315 of record NC_068984.1, read on the forward strand.
TTGTTTCAGTCATTTGATTGTGGCCATGCAGGAGTACCACCTTTAGTCGAGCAAATCGACCCCGGGACTTATTCTTTGTAAGCCTAGTACTTATTCTATTGGTCTCTTTTGCTGAACTGCTAAGTTACGGGGGGCATAAACACACCAGCATCACTTGTCAAGCGATCTTGGGGGTATAAACATGGACACACAAACACACACATATATACATATACATATATATATACGATGGGCTTCTTTCAGTTTCCATCTACCAAATCCACTCACAAGCCTTTGGTCGGCCCGAGGCTATAGTAGAAGACACTCGCCCAAGGTGCCACACAGTGGGACTGAACCCAGAACCATGTGGTTGGTAAGCAAGCTACTTACCACACAGCCACTCCTGTTTAAATAACAACAATAACATCATGAGATGTTAGCTGTTAACAACTAGAATCTCTAATTCAGTTTTAATTCTTTAATGAAACCAAAGTACACCATTTGCTCTAATTAAACTTTCTATATATAAATCCCAACAGCTTGTTTTAATATCTGAAATATGATATATAGAAGCTTGTGTGTAATAAAATTACCTGGTCTGATTATTGTATTAAGCATTTAGGAAATAGATGTTAACCAGACAACACTCATAAGGTAAACAATAGCAAGTTTAGCAAACGTAAATCAGCACTTCAAAACATTCATTTGCATGTTTTTCATTAAATACCACTTTCAATTTAAAATCCCAAGCATCAATACAGAAATGAATCGCAATATAATAAGATAAATACATGAAATATAAATCAGGATGAATATAGCTTAATTTTCATCATGTATGTATGTATTTATGTATATATGTATGTATGCATCTATCTATCTATCTATCTATCTATCTATTTTCAAATATATATATAAATATATATTTACATATATAGTGTGAGAATTTGACTGGGATTTTTTGGTACTACCACCTACATTTGTTTTCGGAGTTGCTTTTCGGTGGCGGTAGTGGGTAAGTGGAGATGTGTTGAAGCATACCTTTAGTGTACAATCAAAGTACTGAGTATTAGTGAAGTGGCACAGAGGAATTCATTGTCTGACCTGTGTTTCCATCGAGGTATCTTATACCTTGATTTACCTCAATTTTTGTGAAACTTTTCAATATATATATATATATATATATATGTATGTATGTATGTATGTATGTATGTATATACTTATATATACACATGTGTATACACATGCACACACACACTTATGTGTATATATTTATGTATATATGTATATACATTTATATATAAGCGTATAGATATATACACGTATGCACTCAGAAAAAGTAATACCCAAAGCAAAACAGAAAAAGCAAAGTGGCTAAAATTAAAAATGATAGCAGTATTGAACAGAATTGAAGATAATGAAGTGTAGGTACCCATAATATCTACAGTATTAGACCAAGAATCGATCTGCACTACAATGTGAAAAATTGAACTGGGCCTCAATGATTCATATATGTAATGAGTAGCCAATGTTGATAAAAACTGATGTTTCTATTGTCATGCATCTATGAACAAGAAATTTAATTTATTCTTCAAAGGGACACTAACAGTTTCCATTAGTAGAAATAAATCAAATGCTATTCCATTTCACATGATATTTACATATAATTACCATATTCTGGACGGTGGTAGCAAGCATGTGGTGTTTAATGAAATTTTGGGAAACAATTTTCTTTTCAATATTTTTTA
>NC_068984.1:31316138-31320929 GCF_001194135.2 Octopus bimaculoides
TTGACCTTGAACTCTGCTGTGCATGTGCACTAAGTTTTAACATTATAGCTCACTTCCATTGTTTACAGCAGTGCTTGAAAGGAAGGTGTGTAGCATTTGATCATCGCATTGACCATGCGAGAGAAATTCGTGATGGCAATACCTGCTCAAAGGCCATTGCAAGGTTGCAGAAAGTGTATGGAGAGGTGTGTATGAGCTGCACACATGTGTACAAGTCATTCAGATGTTTCCAAGAAGGCCAACAAAATGTCGATATTGATGAACGTTCTGGTAGACCTGCAACCAGCAGAACTTAGAAAAGTATCGCATATGTGCATACAGCTGTGAGGGGGAAACCATTGAACCACCATCCATAAGTTATCAGAGGATGTGCAGATTCGTTATGGTTCAGTTCAGTTCATTATCATATGTGTCTGCCAAGTTTGTCAAAACTGCTTCCAGCTGACCAAAAAGACACTTGAGTTTCAGTTGTACAAGATCTCCTTGATTGTGTCGAGAATAGTGGAAACTTTTTGAAAACTTTGTGTAGGCCTCTGAGCAGGTATCACCAAAATTTTGACAAAATTTAATGTAGATTCTCTGCTCAACTTACTCTGTCATGGTCAATGCGACGATCACATGCTACACACCTTCCTTCCAAGAACTGCTGTAAACAGCAGAAGTGAGCTACAATGTTAAAACTTACTGTGCATGCACAGCAGAGTTCATGGTCAATCTGTGCCAAGCAGCTTTACTTTGTGTACTTCAGCTTCATTACTATGGCAACAATCTGGATACTTTTTGATCAGAACACATATATATGTGTATTCATATATATTTGTGTGTGTGTGTGTGTGTGTCTTTACTCTTGTTATGTTGATTTTGTCATTTATTAGAGATAAAACCATGTGGAATTTTAAAATATGTCTTTAGCTATCTGCCTAATACTTAGTTTATTTTTATAGATGTGTAACTCTCATAAGTCTATATAACTGTACTGCAGTTCTACAAAGATTTCTTCATTTGATACATAAAATTGAGTCTGCTGAAAGTTTATATTCTCTGCTTCTGCCTACACATAATCTGATAATGCAAATTTTATCAAATGTTTTCTGGCCCAATGTTGAACGAATTTCTGTCTTTACGCATGTGTAGCCTTTTCTTATAAGATTAATGTCATTTCTCCTAGTTTAACTGTAATTCTGTCTTTCAAAATTGATTGGTTTTACAATTAATAAAATTTCCAATTCTTCAGAAAGTTATATTCACTTGGGGATCATGCAAGTATGAACCACACATTTGATGATGAGTTAAAATTCTGCTTATCATTAATTAGCATATTGGCATTTTTGAAATTTAATGACTTAAAAATTCCAAGAATATTACAACAAAATATTATTTGTAATCTCTTGGGAGCATTATTGTTAAACAAGCATAATCTTCTAATCATCATATCAAACTATTTGATGTATGTTTTCAATTTTGTAATTATTTATTTACACATTGACATTGTAAATATTTATAAGAAAGGTTACATATTATCTCGCATCTGTCCCTTTCGTACCATTCTGAACAATAATGACCTCACACCAAATAGTTCTCACATAGATCTAACTACACATGAATGTTTTGTGTTCTTAGATATGTAAATATTGCAGAATGGTTGCATTTATAATGTAAACACTAAAGGAAAAGATGAATTATTTTAAATTAATTTCTTTCTCTTGCGTTTAAATTAATTATATCTTTTAAAATAAATTCTCTTCTTTCTATGCAATTGAGAGAATTTGGTTAATTCCAGAAGTGTATAAAATTAAAGTATAAATTAATTGAAACAGTTTTATTTTCTGTTGGAAAGAGAAGACAAACAAAATTGTTATATAAAGATGAATGCTAGGCTAACATTTTTTTAAAAGAAATATTCCAAACAATTCTTGTATTTTAAACAAAATGAGTTATTGACGGTTGATAAATGTTTATGGAAATTATTTAGTAAACAAACTTAATCATTCTCTGGAGAGCAAAATAATATTCTGTGGGAGTTTATCAGCCTTAAAGTAGCTTTTTCTAACTGTTAAATCATTATGGTTTTTAAAGATGATTTTAGTTGCATTTTTTTTTTTTTGTAAGGCTTGTGTCTATTACATGAGAAAAGTTTCAATGCTACAAGAATTAAACTGTGCTAAAAGAAACGAATAGTTCCTGTATGTTGATGCATTAAATATTTGCTGGAAAAAGTGAAGAATAGATGTTAAACTACCTATCATGTCATTATTTTATAATAAATTATGTGTAATCTCTTACTGTGCTGAACCTACTAGTCTGACATAAGTAGTAACAAAAATGTAACCTAATAAACATTTAATTGCTTGGGTTATGAAATTTGAAAACAAATTTCAGCCAGATTGTATCTCGTTATTGCAAGAACAAAAATGTTTCAAAGATAACTGGGTTCTGTTAATTTCCAGTATACTTCTTACTATGAAAATATTATGTTTATCAGACATGATTAAGAAAATTAATAAGAAATTGTAAGCCTTGTAGAAGTAGTAGGCTGAGTATAGACAGAGAGAAGTAAATAATGGAGAGGGTGACTGAATTCAAATTGAAAGTGAATTAAGAGGCATGATTTTGAGTGAAAGGGAGAAGTATTGGATAGTAAGCATATATTTATTAAAGACACATGGTTGAAAGGATATAATATGCAATATGCATTTGTGAATAGTTTGCAGGATATAATGACTAAGCAACATATATGATTTACAGTTCATGTGCTTTGATTACCACAGGAGAGACATGCAACCATTATGATGAAGTGGATACCAGGAGGAGGTAAAAGACTAAGAGGAAGACCAAAGAAGATGTGGCACAGCATGGTATGACAGTGTTGTAAGTTGGTCCCAGTGAAGCTAGAAAGCTTGTTTCCCATTGTGTTGACAGCACTTGAGGAGCTAAGAGACTATGTTCAATTATTATATTAATCAGTGAACTTCATATTTATAATGAATTTATCATTTTCAGTGTGTGTGTCAGACATGCATTCAGTTGTGACTGCTTTTGATCTTCTGTGAGGAAGGGAGACTCAGATTTTGCTGCAACTTTTTTCCTTTGCAGTTTCTCACTCAAAATTCATTGGCAGGAGCTCCAGGATACACAAGTGATATCAACAAGTTCATCATTTGTTCAGTGATGTTCCTCTAACATCAGTTCATGAATTTTCATGATGTTTTCCATCGCTCAGGAGGTTGACGGTTGCCCTGAAGGAGTTTGGTTTCAAGTGACAAGTGACCATTCCTAAAGTGTGAAAACCACTCGTAAACTTGTGTTTTGCTCATGGTAGCTGTTTGAAGTGTGACAACTGTTTTGACTGTTGTCTTCCCCAACAGATAACAGAATTTCACGGAAGCATGCTGTTTCTTCATTTTTGTCATCTCAAAAACAGACAAACAAAGGAGAAGCGCTGCGAAAGAAAGATGCACCACGTGACAGTACAACTTGACTCAATGCCACCAGTTGGCAGACTTATGCTTGAAGGTCTCATCAAGTGGTTTCTAAAAGCAGAAGCCTGAACGACAATGGGATGTCCCACAGAAAACGTTTCTGGTTACTTTTGGGTACCCCCTCATAACATTATATATATATATATATAATGTTAAGGAGAATTCAGGTAGGTTCAACAATTTATATAAACATATCTTCTGCCATGGATTGATATATATCAGTTTTTCAATATACAAATGTTTCAGTCATTAAAATATCAAAACATATTAAAAATCTATGAATACCTAAATATATAAAAATTTAATATACATATATAAATAGACAAATGAGATTAATTTATAATAGTATAGATGTATAAAGATATATATATATATAAAGATATTTTGAGTTAGAATCATATTAAAAGGTGTTATAGAATGGTATTGTAAAGCATATTTAAAAATAAATATGCCCTTACGAAAAGGTGAATAAAATAAAGTCTTATGAAAAGAGCAAAATCATAACATTGAGATGAGATTTTTCAGAAAATATGTGTAATTAATTCAAGGAAATAGGTAACCCTCTTTAGATAAAGTGTCTATGAATATTTATGCATTCATAGATTTTTAACAATTTAATGATTGATGCATTTGTATATTTTAAAAACTGATATACATCGATCCATGGTGCAAAATATGGTCATATAAATTGTTGAACCTATTTGAATTCTCCTTAACACTTTTTGTATCTTGCATCTTGAGCTTTTATCTGAGCACATCAAATTACTACTTATACAATACACAAAGAAATTTTTCTATATTATATATATATAAATATATGTAGGTATGTATATATCTCTCTTTATGTAATATATATAAATTCATATGTATGTATATATATATATATCTATCCATCTATCTATATATATATATGTGTGTGTGTGTGTGTGTGTGTATGTATTCTGTTGCGAGACGCAACAAAAATTTTAGGAAAATAAAAATAAGGAGTAAGTAGAAATTTTACCGGTGAGTGTGTTAAATTATAAGGCACAAAAAGAAAATGACTCTCCCCAGACACAACAGAATATGCTTCAACACACGAACTCACATAAAGAATCTTGCAAACCAAATCCCAAAACGAAATATATATATGTATATATATCTATACATACATAGTTATATATATGTATATATCTATATGTATATATATGTATATATCTATATATACATAGTTATATATATGTGTGTATGTGTATATATATATATATATATATATATATATATCATCATCGTTTAACGTCCGCTTTCCATGCTAGCATGGGTTGGACGATTT